>NW_015557130.1:16873-33568 GCF_001515605.1 Sinocyclocheilus anshuiensis | reverse complement strand
GCCTGGTCCTCTCTCATCTTTCACTGTCGTCACTCCTCCTTTTATCCTTCCGGAGCTCCTCCGTGGGACTCGAGACCGGTGAGTGGTGCAGATGTCGCTCATTATCACTTACTTCACCGGCCTCGCTCCGTTCCCACGGCTCTCGGCCCCGCCCCCACAATTGTCTTTTTATTAACTAACATTAACACAGATTAATAAATGTATTGTTCCATGTTCGTTTGTTTACCGCGTGCAAGGTTTATGCGCATAGTCCAAGTCTTCTTCTCCATTTTTAGTGTATCTCTGTGGCAGAATTACAGCGCCACATGCTGGTCTGGCATGTATACTACATCGTTTTGTGTCGGTTTTGTGGTTTCGTGTGGACGCAGATATTTCTTGAGACGAGGGAAAAAAAAGATCGGATAGGGATAGCTCTGGCTTCATGTGGACGTAGCCTAAAGTCCATGAAAATACATGTAAGCACAGGCAGAACGTGACACCTGATTATACAGATTTGTATAAAACATCTTTTGTTGATGAATTGTCATTTACTTTTTAATGTCTAGTGAAGCTGTCAATGACACAAAATAGTAATTAAAACAACCATTTGATAAAAGTAAACCAATGGGTGATTTTGTTCAGACTGTATTATTTAATGTGTTAGATGAGTGATGGATCTAACAGACCTAATAATACAGAGTTAAACTCAATCCATAAACAAACACCAAAATCAAATGGACGATAACGTTACTATACTGTAAATGTATATGGTCTGTGAAAATGATTGCTTTAAAGTCATATGGATTTTGATCAGCTGTCAATATTTTTTATTATTTATCAGAAAAAAAAATCACTCTGAAAGTGATTCCAGCGATAGCGTTCCTTGATATTATTTTGGTGTGCTATTCTCTTAGAGTTATGACTATTAAAACTTTATGGTTATAGATATCACCCTGCATTTGAAGAGTTTAGTTGTTTAGAGCGATGACACCCTTTACTAGTCTCCTTCAACTAGAAACTACAGAACACAGTAAGTGACGAGCCACAGTATTTCAATTCATATGTCATAGAAAATTCAATTTCAATTCGTATGTTAGCATTTCAATTAATATGAAGCCAGGTGCAAGTAGTCCATTGTAAATGTAATTTTAAATACATTTTATTTTCACATAAATATTGTTTAATGCTAAATATTGTTTTTTAATTATTATTATTGTTATCGCATCCAGTTCTTGTCACAAATGCATAACTTCATTACAAACAGAACTTATCCTCTCAATAACGCTATCTTTAGAATTTGAATGCAAATTATATAACCATTATTAAAATATCACAATAGTGTGCATTTCAACATATTGTAAAATCAATCTCTGTTCTGCAACGTTTTTATACTATTTTATACACAGTTTTTGTGTAAAGTAGGAACATTGGATAATGATCATTTATGAATCGAATCAATGACCTTATTCATCTGTATGGGTTCAGAACTGAATAAACTCTATAAGTTTGGTTATTACCAAATTAAGTGCTGCCAAATGTGAACCACAATGTAATAAATAACGCTTGTGTGCAAACTCCTGACTTTCTTTTCAAACTAGATGACTAGAATGTGGCAAACATTTCAATGAAATAATTCTATGAACTTACATGTGTGAAGAATGCCATCCAGGGAAAGTGCCGTATTTGGCATACAGTGGGTCCTTCTCTCCGCAAGTCAAGAAATCCATCATGTAATCCTTAAACATTTATTTCTTTAGTTTTAGTGACAGTAAATAATCATAGCAGAATTAGATAATTCATACAGTACACTTTTTTTTTACAATAACTTTACCTCCAGGTGAAATCATCTCAAAATTAACAGTTATTAGTCTTGCTGATATTAGTCTTGAAAATCACAGGCAAATGAAAGAGACGCTGATTTACCGTGAACTGAACAGCACAGTGGAGGCAGAGACCTTGAAGTGAAGTGTGGCTGTGTATTTGAAGAGAGGTGTGTCTATCACAAGACTCCGCCCATCAGTCTGAATAGAGTCTCTCTGAGGTCAACATCACTTACAACAATTTAATTAAAAGTTCTGCACTCAAGTCCTGCTGAGAATGTTGCCCAAATGTAAACAGCCTCCACCACAGACTGTGTGTCACAAACATACATAAAAGGGCTGCTTGCTTGGAATGTGTTACTCAGCACAAAAAGTGATTTTCATTGTTTTTGTTACAAAGCCGTGCTCTACTGATGGATATGAGCAACTGAACCAGCGCTGGACAGAAAGATGGTGTCATACGAAGAGAGGAAGTCAGAGCGTCAAACATCAAAAGAACATTATAAAAACTTCTGAAAAACTGATGATTTTAATCATGTGTGGAAAAGACATGCTTTTTCCCCCCCATCTTTTTCATGTGTGCATACTTTTACAGTATGTTTGTAATGAGGTCTTCTAATGAGGTATGAGGTTTAGTAGTTTCCCAGACTTTCCGATAATGCCATCATCTAAACATCAATCCATGATAACGCTTCCTCCTGTCTGAATCAGGAGAGAAATCTGAACAGATCAAGCAGCGTTTAAACAGCTCTAAACAGATATGTGGCTGGATTTTGATGACAGAGACAACAGCAGATGCACTTTTTCACTGGAGGAAGCGTTATTATGGATTATAGACTCGTATTTTAGTTAAAACGTCTTAATGCTGGATTTGTTTCAGCTTTTGTCTTCTCCAGATGTTAACTGATGGACTGGAGTG
Source organism: Sinocyclocheilus anshuiensis (assembly GCF_001515605.1). Classification (NCBI taxonomy): domain Eukaryota; kingdom Metazoa; phylum Chordata; class Actinopteri; order Cypriniformes; family Cyprinidae; genus Sinocyclocheilus; species Sinocyclocheilus anshuiensis. The sequence continues at coordinate 30,850 of NW_015557130.1, read as the reverse complement.
CTGTGGATTACTTGTGGATTATTGTGATGTTTTTATCAGCTGTTTGGACTCTAATTCTGACGGCACCCATTCACTGCAGAGCATCCATTGCTGAGACACTGATGCAATGCTACATTTCTACAAACCTGATGAAGAAACAAACTCATCCTAATCTGAGATGCCCTGAGAGTGAGTAAATTTACAGCACAATATTTTTTTAAATTCCCTATTCTTTTAACGATCTTTTAATAATCTTAATGATGCTGTTGTGTCCTGTTTGTTTCTAGTGACATTCAGTCATGACTGGTGAGTTTGCAGACAGTGATCTCCCATAGACGAGGCTGTTTTTCCTGTTGTGATGCTCTGAATGGCAGTAATGCTGCCTTTCACTGAAACTCTCGAGCGTAACAAATAGGCTTTTCTCTCTGAGCTAAACTCTGGACATCAGCAAAGAGGAGAGGAAAGAGGGGATGTAGATGTCTAATCATTTAAGAATGAGATGGCACAGACACTGTTTTGTTAAAATGGTGAGGGTGGGAGATCTGTATTTTGATGTTTGTGAAATAGTTGCATTTTGCAAAGACAGCAAGATTTTATTGAAAACAAACAAAAACAACTACAACAACAACAACAACAACAACAAAAAAGCCTTGCCAATGTTATCAGCTTCAGTCTAAACAGCACTGGCCTGACCGCAGCAGCTGTAGGCTCACTATTGGCATGTATTATCTGAACTAAACCCATTAAAATATCTGATAATCTGGAAACTTTTTTTTTTTCAAGAATTTCCCATTCTGATTTAAACTCTAGCCAACTTATTCTAGGTGGAGATTTTAATTGTTGTCTGACTCCTCTTTTAGTTTGTTCTTCTTCAAAATCCCGAGCTCTACTGTATCTAAATTCTCAAAAACAATTGAGTTGTTTATGGAGCAATTCACAGTTTCTTATGTCTGGCGTTTTTTTTTTTATCCTACTGCAAGACAGTTTTCCTTTTTTTCACCTGTTCACCAAACCTTTTCTCGGATTGATTAATTTCTTCTTGATAATAAATTACTTCCACTCATCCATGACTGTTCCTACAATCCTATTGTAATCTCGGATCATACCACAGTTATACTGGATCGCTCACGTCCTAGTGGGATAAATATAATTCTTTAATACTTGATGTAGATTTTGTAAAAGTGATTAATGACCGGATCAGCCTTTTTATTTCCACATACTGTATGTCAGCCCTGACCCCTGAGGTCAGCTGTTACTATATGGGAAGCATGTAAAGCCTTTTGAGAAGAGAAATTATATCTTATTCGGCATATCAGAGAAAAAAGGCTGCTGAGAGGATATCTTCTTTATTTAGGTCTCTAGCTGAGCTTCAGATTTCTTTAATAAAAGTCTTACAACAAAAGCTGAATTCGATCTGCTAGCAACGAGATGCAATTGAAGCTCTTCACAAAAGTCGTTATAACTATTATGAATTCGGTGACAAACCAAGTAAATTGCTCGCACACCAACTACGTCAATCCTCCGTCCTAATAATATTACTCAAATTTCTACATCTTCCGGTCCCACAATCAATCCTCTTATTATTAATGATCAGTTTAGGGATTTCTATACCTCTTTGTACACTTCTGAAAGTTTTACTGAAGAATCGCACCTTGAAAGCTGTTTTAGCCATCTTGACATTACTTTTATTAGGGGTGCTCCGATCGCCGATCACAGAAAGCAGTATCTGCCGATACCGATCACAGGCAAGTAATAATATTTTTTAACTGATACGGAATTTAATAGGTAGCCAGTGCAGAGACTGTAAAATTGTGGTAATATGATCATATTTTCTTGACCTGGTAAGGACTCTAGCCGCTGCATTTTGGACTACCTGTAGCTTGTTTATTGAAGATGCAGGACAACCACCTAGCAGTGCATTACAATAGTCCAGTCTAGAGGTCATGAATGCATGAACTAGCTTTTCTGCATCAGAAACAGGTAACATGTTTCATAACTTGGCAATGTTTCTAAGATGGAAGAATGCTGTTTTTGTAACATGGGAAATATGATTTTCAAGACAAGTAGACCAGTTCGCTTTATATGCAAATTGTAATGGGTCCAAACTAGTTGGGAGGCATGACTTCATATGATTCATGACAAGCTGCTCAAAACATTTCATAGCTATCGGGGTCAAGACTACAGGACGGTAGTTATTCATGGAGACTGGATTTGGTGTCTTGGGCAAAGGTATTATAGTGGCACTTTTGAAACTGATGGGCACTCTGGCTTGGCTAAGGGAGATGTTAAATATGTCCGTAAAGACATCCTTCAACTGTTCTGAGCAATACTTCAACCCACAACCTGGAATATGATCTGTACCAGCAGCTTTCCCGAGGGTTAATGTTAGAAAAAACCCTCTTCACACTGTCGGCCATCAGCTGGAATGCCTGGAATGCCTGAGAATGATCTGTCATTTTTATCATATTGCTTACTATATTTATTTGTCTGGCCAGTGTTGTTGTGGGTTTTGGTTATTGTGCTGTTGTAAGACCTTTGAAATAACAGAAATCATTTGGCGAAGTGATATGGACATGTAATGCGGTCCAGAGCTGCCTGGAACTACGTTCGCTGTGCGTTTCCCTGAAAATAATAACACTTTTATCATCAATTAAAATAACATAATTCCTTTTCAGGGTCAAAACATCCTCAAATATACAATTATAAACAGATCAAAAATCAATAACCAGCAGCTAAATGGCTGCTGGTACATAAAGACAGATATGTCCACTGTTCTCTGTATGGTGCTGATAGATGTGCCTCTGAACTATCATGAATGGCCTGCAGGGGACAGCAGAGCTGCTATACTGTATAGAATTGACTTCACCATCCGGTGTCCCAAACATCACATTAACTGTCTTTACAGACACACAGTCTATCAGTGTAATGAACAGGGTTTATTTAGGCAGTATCGCACATGTAAGAGCAGCGGTAGTACTGTGGCTACAGCCGAATGTTTAGTACAACACAGCAATGTGCGAATGTCCTATGGATTTTTATTTTATACATTTTTTATTTCAGAATCAATGTGGCAGCCATCTAGCTTATTTTTGCTTATAAAGTATCGAAAATAATTCTGAAAGTAGCAAAAAGTTCCAAAAGACCCCTTCCTAAAATATATTTAGCATCTATATATTTCCTAAATTTAATAGTTCGCTTAAAGGTTGTATATTACTGAATTTAGACTGCTTTTAAACAAACAAAAAATAAACTAACATTATAAGTGAATCCAAAGAAAAATACTTAAAAATCACATTTCATGACCACTTTAAATTTTAACTCTTGCAAGGGCTGAGAACCACGTTGTGTGTTTACAGAGGGTGAGTGTGATTTGACCAAGTACAACATGTTCCTGGATCAACATCCGTATTGATCCTGGAACAACATTCCTATCAACCAATCAGAATTGAGGGACAACTTTTCAGGAAATATCTGTTTTAGGCTTACAATCAGGGTTAGGTGCTTCTACACTCTTGTTAATCAGCTATCATTTCCCTCTGATTTTAGGAATAAATTATGGGTAGGGTTAGGTTTAGGGGTAGGGATTGGGTTTAGTCCAGGATCAACAAAAGATGTTGATCCAGGAAAATGTCTTACTTGGCAAAATCACGCCGACCGTTTACAGAAACAGTCTCAAGAGCTTCATCAGGTGACACTGTGAGAGGTAATGCCATTCAAAACTCACCATGTGCCATTTTCAACATTGAGGCTAAATGTTGTGACAGGTTATCAAACACTCCATCCCAATGAAATGGTTGTGTCTGGTCTTGACTCTGTGCAATTAACTACCACCCAAGTGCATAAACCAAAGCAGATCCAGTCCTTCAAGATCCTTCATCTTCAATCTTTTTTTCCTGATCCAAACAAACATAATTTGATTCTTGAATGCCACTGTTTTTATGTGCACAACTCTTTAACTCTTTCCCCGCCATCTATGGAATTTTTCAGCTTTCCGTGTTTTCACTGGTGTACGGTAGGAGGCGCTATTATGCATCTTCTGAAGGAGTATTAAATACCTGGATCAGAACACAGTGAAGAAGAAGCAGAAACAAGCGATCTTATATGCAAGCAGATGCCTATGTAAAATAGCGTGATCATCAGGCATTAAACATAGGGCTGGGTAAAAAAATATCAATTTCTCGGTTTTAATCGATTCTCATTTTTATGAAAATATATCGATTCATAAATCTGAAGAATCGATTAGTCTAGCCTGTTTTCAGTTAATGAAGGGAACATTGTTGCGCCTCCGTCCAATAAATCACAATAAGCTTTGTGCTTTATTACTTTTGATATGAAACAAAGTCTCAGATTTCAAATTCTGTCCATTTTATTACAATATTCAAATATTAAATGCCGTTTTGGCGCTGTTTAATGTGGAGTGACAGATCGTCTCCTCAGCTTTAACAGCAGTTACAGCACGAAATAAACATTAATAAACATCCGAAGGTGTTAAAAGAAAGAGTACAGCTTACTGAAACCCGTCTCCTGTCTCATGTAATCGCTTGATCAGTGTTTCAAACGCAGAAAGACGACAATAGCTTAAACAACGTGTCACGTAACATCACATTTACCGCAGAAAACCATGAACTCATTAGTCAGCTAGAAAAATGAACTCTAGAGAGGAGCATTTTGATAAATATGCACCATATAACACTGTATTAGTTATAATATTTTTTTAACGTTCTTCAGTATTTAATTTATGTTTGAATAAATCCGTCAAGTTTTTGTGACAGCCACCAGTTAAATGTTAATATTTCAAAAAACGAATTGGAGTAGAAATATAATTATGTAATTTAAAGTTAAAGTTAGTATTATATTACAAAAACTTCATTGAGTATATTTTACGTGTTTGTATACAAATCAGCAAATTTCAACCTTCCATATTATTGACTCTCAGGTATATTTTACAGCATTGTTGAGAGATTTTTTTTTTTTTTACTTGAGAAAATTCACCATGTCCTGTACCTGATATATATCCAAAATAACCCATATTGAGTCGAATCGAATCGAAATCAGAATCGAATTGAATCGCAAGCTTGTGCAGGATAATTGAATTGATTTGTGAAATTTATATCAAAACCCAGCCCTATTAAACAGCATATAAATCATATCTGTCTAATGTTACTGAATGAATTGTCGACTCAGGAAGGGGTTCAGGACTGTGAAGCTTTGGGGATGTTGATGGAAGCGATCGACTCCATCTGTGTTTTGATCATCGGTCTGAACCCATCCAGACAAAGTCTTTGACAAAACGCCATTTTCTCAGCTTCTTGGTCAAAATGTTGCTTTTTTCATGAAACTTACTCACATTCAAGCGTTCATAAGAAAGATTGCATGATGTCAGACTCTGTTCCATGTTTTGTCTGTGTCTTGCTCCCCAGGTGTTCCTTTCCCATGTTTAATTTGTCCCAAGTGTTCCCCATGATGGTTCATTGATCCCAGGTGTGTCTCGTCATCCCCTCCTCCTGTGTGTATTTAAAGTGTTCCCAGTCCCTAGTTCTCTGTCCGCTGTGAACGTTTTCGTGTGAACGTCTTCCTGTGTTCGTCTCCCTTGGTTCCTTGGTGGTAATAAAGTCCTGTTAAACGTATTCTCCAGCGTCTCCTCGTTCCTCATGTGTGTGCAACGTGACACATGAAGCTTGAATAAAACATGTATTTTTGTTTAAAATCAGGGGCTCTTTTTGACATATTGCATGTTCAGATATTAATACAACAAAATATTCTGTGAGCTATGAAAGTTTTGTGAATATCAAAAATGCTGGCGGTGGCTGGCAACTTAAAAAAAAAAGAAAAACTCTGGCGGGGAAAGTGTTAAAGAAAGTTGTGCAACAAATAACAGTTTGAAGAAACTAAACCGAATTGCTTTGTTCCTCCTCTTTTGTAAGTAACTTTGGATAAAAGTGTCTGCTGAACACATCAATAAAAATGTAAAGTGTCTTGCCTCAAAAATAGTTTAAAGTAACCAGTCCTCTGAGTGACTGTTGGGTAATGATCGAGAGAGAAAGCGGTGTTTAGGTTTCAGATGTAGATGTGGGTAAAGCCTCTCAATGCAAATGACTCAGAATGCAGAAGCAGGTCTTGTTCTTGTAACCCAATGGAAAGATGTGTTCAATTTCTTTATTGTGGTTTCAATTTCTTTATTCATTGTATATTTGTTATAATGGGTATTGTATGTTAAAACCTTCATTTATTAAGTTTAAATGTGTTTAGTTTGTTTTATTTATATTTCTTACCTTGTGTGTGGCCAATTGGATGTCCAGGGCAGAGGTGAAGGGGAGGAGCTAGGGGAAAGGGAAGGAAGAGGGGGTGTGAGAAAGAACGGGACAGCGTGAGCTGGTATATTGTGTATTGAACAAATAGATTTGTGTGCTGTAATTATAGATTAGTGGTTTTCAAATCGAAAGCCGAATAACTAATTTATAAAGTGAAAGAGGGAAAAGGGACTTTAAATCTAAGTTTCTGGAATTTCTCCTTACTTTGAGAGTTCGTGTGGACAACGCAGCTCATGCCTTCTGTTAAGATACTCTGTTAGCATGATCTAACCCAGTGAATGCTCACGGCAGAGTGTTGCGCAGAAACTGTAAATCTATTTGCTGACCAACGAGGACCCCGCGAGGAAACAGTTAAGACATCGGACAGTGCTCTGAGGTGCTATAGGCAACCCTCCCAAGTTCAGCTGACAGCGAGGGATTTTCCTGTGCATCGTGTGGGAGTCATCGGTTTTTGCGTCTGAGGAAACCCCGTTTATCCAGATCGACGCGACTATTTCACTATCATCGCTCTGGTTTGCTGAACATTGTTTCTCTCCTCATCATCTCCGGAACGGCGGTTAATTGGTTTGAGTCACCGGGAGGTACAGTTTGTTTATTTTATTTTTTTCTGAACTGAACGGATCTTCATTTATGGGCCCCAACGAGTTTGAAATTATTATGATGACTATGGGTTTCACTGTTATTTGAAGAATTTGATACACAAGTCTGTGGAAATGTAGTGTTTAATTTTGACAGGGATTTGAAACACAAATTTGAGTGAACTGAAACAATTTTTGTATTTTATTTTATTTTGTTTGTTTATTTTATTTGACTCGGAATACATTCTATCTTGAGTTACTAACATCTCTGAGTGATTCACTTTGGTTCTCTTGTATAGAGGTGACTAACATACTTTATTTATTACTAGATATTAGTTGCAATAGATTCAAATAGTATTACTTTAATTATAGCTTCTTTTAATAGAAGATAGGAAACCTGAGGTGAATACCATTTAACGGTAAAGAATTTATTTAACTTGAACTCAGGGCGCAGTCTCTTTCACAGAGTCAAAAAAGCGCTACATTCTCAATGAGCCCAAGAGAGCCCATGTCAGTCCGCTTCTCATCTATCTGCAAGACATTGGTGCTTGCCAACAGAACAGCCACGGGCTCCGCACCCTCCTATGCGTCTACATCACCTCCAGAAGCCTGCGGTCAGTGGTCCCATCGCAGAGAGGCACAAAGTCACTCTCAAGCATGATTTCTTTCACCATACCCTGTTGGTGGAATGACCTACCTAACTCCGGACAGCCGAATCCCTCACAGTCTTCAAGAAACAACTGAAAACTCATCTCTTCCTGAGCATCTAACTGCCTCCAATAATAACAATAATTAAAAAAAAATCTATGCCTTCACTTTTTGTATTCTCTTATTATCCTTTATCCCTTCCTGTCCCAGCTTTTGCTATTTTGAACGATGACTGAAACCTTGTATAAGGGCACTTCTCGTGTTTATTGCCATCTTATGATAAATCGTTTGTTGTATTCCTCAACTGTAAGTCGCTTTGGATAAAAGCATCTGTCAAATGAATAAAAGTTAATGCATAAGTAAATATAAAGCCACAGAATCCAGTGTTGTTTTCCTCTGATGTTTCAGATATATGGTGGCTTCTGGTCTGGTGTGATGGAGGAGCACAAATGTTGTATTTAGGGGCAATTTCTTAGATATGGTCAGTTGTTGTGCTCCCTGTGTTTGCATGTTTTGAGTTTGAGTTTCATTACAGCACACTGGCTCTGCTGAGACTGCAAGTCATTGCTCTTTAGATGTTTGAGTTGATTAGGTTTGTCAACGATGAATGACGAATGTATTTTACAGAGGCATGTTTGCCTGTCTGAAATGGTTGGATGGAGAATCCAAAATGGTCGGCTTCAGGAGAAAAGTGAATAAGAAAGAAGATGGGCAAATTGATTTTCCAGTGGGAATCTTTGATGCAAGTTTTTTTTTTTTTTATGAAATTATGTTTTATTGACAAATGCTAAATAGCATATATGCCTTGTAAAAATTGTTAGACAGAGCCAATTTGATAGTGGATATCGAAAATAGTCAACAGAAAGTCAGTTCTTCTGTCAGCTCTAGAGGCAGACAGAGGCAGGGGAAGTAGCTGTTTGTGTCTTTCTCAATGCTCAGTCTGACTTCATCTGACCAGCTCAAAATCAATGTTATTATACCAAAGCAAAGGCAATGGAAAATGACTGCTTCAAAACATAATCCCGTGATGGCAAAAACCTTGAGATGCACCATGAGACAACGCAGCACACAACATAAAATTAAACAGTAAGAGAAAAACAATATAAAATGGAAGTAATATTCAGTAACAACACACTGTATATCTACAACATATTTATGCTTGCTCTCTTGATGTCAAACACACGGTGCTATTAAAGGGGTCCTATTATGCTTTTTCACTTTTTCAACTTTAGTTAGTCTGTAATGTTGCTGTTTGAGCATTAAAAACGATCTGCAAAGTTATAAAGCTCAAAGTCCACTTCAAAAGGAGATATTTTATTAAACAGAAATCACTTTTCAAAAACTACAACGAACGACTCGGTTCAAAAGTGCTTTGAGGGTCTCCCTAACTTGAACATACTGCAAAAAGCAGTCCTTTCCTCTAGTATTTTTACTGAGATATACCTGTGTAGGTGCCACATAATTAAAATTCCTCTTGAAATGTTTTACGAGTACCATCAGACCTAAATACTCCCTCGTTGTACAACCTCAGAAGATTGCTCTTGTTTAGACCAGCTATGATGTTATCAATATCAGTTGATGACATTTTCAGTTTTCTTAATTCTTCTCTCAGTTTTGAAAAAATATGTTGCATGTTGCTGTCATCCACCAAAAACTGGCTCAGCTAACCGATCACAACACACACTGGCACCGCTAACCGATCACAGCACACACTGGCCCAGCTAACCAATCACAGCACACACTGGCCCAGCTAACCGATCACAGCACACACTGGCCCAGCTAACCGATCACAGCACACACTGGCCCAGCTAACCGATCACAGCACACACTGGCCCAGCTAACCGATCACAGCACACACTGGCCCAGCTAACCGATCACAGCACACACTGGCCCAGCTAACCGATCACAGCACACACTGGCCCAGCTAACCGATCACAGCACACACTGGCCCAGCTAACCGATACACTGCTGAAAAATATCCTTTTCTTTAAAATTCCTGCCATCCCTTACATCCTGCAGTATATGTGGGTCATCTGATCTGTGTGCCTTTGCATCAGTGTACTGCGCTTTCACGGACTCATGGCTCAAAAGTGCTTTGAGGGTCTCCCTAACTTGAACATACTGCAAAAAGCAGTCCTTTCCTCTAGTATTTTTACTGAGATATACCTGTGTAGGTGCCACATAATTAAAATTCCTCTTGAAATATGTTTTACGAGTACCATCAGGCCTAAATACTCCCTCGTTGTACAACCTCAGAAGATTGCTCTTGTTTAGACCAGCTATGATGTTATCAATATCAGTTGATGACATTTTCAGTTTTCTTAATTCTTCTCTCAGTTTTGAAAAAATATGTTGCATGTTGCTGTCATCCACCGCCTGAAATTTCTCAATTAAACTTTGGATAGTGGTGGCTGGTAGCAGCATTTTTGCTTGCATCCTCAAATAGAATAAGGCCAAATTTGTCAAAAATGTTTTTTCATCACTGCAATAATCATCAATCTCAAAATGCTCAAAACTGTCATCATGGATGTCACTGTCATGTCTACAGCTTGATGCATCGTTATCTACTATTACAGGGTTCTCTAAAGACTCTCTGTGTTTCCTGCTTATGTGAGATGTGAAAGATGATTTCACGTGAAATTTTTTTTTACAGCTGGGAAAGGGAATTAAAAAAGCCATGTTTCTATTTCACTAGCTATATGAGTTGATGTAAACTTTATTCACCCCGTTAAGGATATCACAATTACGACTGCAATCGCCTGCCACCCTTGACCAACAGCCAGAAAAAAAGGCTTAACGACTGAAATACTAAGCATTTACTTAACTCAGTAAATGTGCTCTACTAACGAACTTAGAGTGGTTACAATCATCCGGGTTTAAATCACGCTCAAATTGATTTGATTTTGACGCAATATTTACACTGAAGCTCGCAGCAGGCGGTTATGGTAAGGGGCATGCATGACATTTCCCGACCAGGTGCCGAGTGGTGCCAATCACAACACACACTGGCCCAGCTAACCAATCACAGCACATTTCGTATGTCAGAAGGCGGGCCTTCATTTGATACAGGAACTATTCGAGCCGTTTATGCCAGACTGGTGAGAGAGGTGTTGTAATAATGTAAAATAGTTGAAAAATAATGTGTTTTTCGAACAACTTAGTATGAGAGCCTGTTCTAGTACATCCCCAAAACAAAATCAAGACTTTGTAAAAGAGCATAATAGGACCCCTTTAAATATCCTTAGATCCTCATCATTAAATTGTCTTTTATATCCTCCTTTCAAAAGAAGAGAGACTTTATGCATTTCTCAGATCCTTGTGGAAATGTTTCCTTAACACCCCCCCAATGTTTCCTATGATGGAGTGCAGGGTGTTTTTCTGCCTGCACTGTAATGGATTTTTGTAATTTGAACTGTATTTTACTGTAATATGTACAGTAAGATACTGTAAAATGTGTATACAGTAATTTACTGTAAACCGCAAAGGATTATGGGAAAATATACGGTCACTACTGTATTTCCTCACTACTGTAAATCAATTTACAGTAGTGAACTTGCCCGCGAAAAACTGACCAATGGCAAGGGAGAATACTTTTCAAGTTTTTTTTCCGTTTGGTGGGAGTGGCGGACAGCGGAGGAAAGACTCAACAAAAAGGTTAGTATACTTCTGTAATTATTTTATGTAAAAATTAGATATTTTCAAATGCATTCACTTGTTAACAACAACCTAACATGAATTAGTAGAGCACATTTACTGAGTTAAGTAAATGCTTAGTATTTCAGTCGTTAAGCCTTTTTTTCTGGCTGTTGGTCAAGGGTGGCAGGCGATTGCAGTCGTAATTGTGATATCCTTAACGGGGTGAATAAAGTTTACATCAACTCATATAGCTAGTGAAATAGAAACATGGCTTTTTTAATTCCCTTTCCCAGCTGTAAAAAAAAATTTCACGTGAAATCATCTTTCACATCTCACATAAGCAGGAAACACAGAGAGTCTTTAGAGAACCCTGTAATAGTAGATAACGATGCATCAAGCTGTAGACATGACAGTGACATCCATGATGACAGTTTTGAGCATTTTGAGATTGATGATTATTGCAGTGATGAAAAAACATTTTTGACAAATTTGGCCTTATTCTATTTGAGGATGCAAGCAAAAATGCTGCTACCAGCCACCACTATCCAAAGTTTAATTGAGAAATTTCAGGCGGTGGATGACAGCAACATGCAACATATTTTTTCAAAACTGAGAGAAGAATTAAGAAAACTGAAAATGTCATCAACTGATATTGATAACATCATAGCTGGTCTAAACAAGAGCAATCTTCTGAGGTTGTACAACGAGGGAGTATTTAGGTCTGATGGTACTCGTAAAACATTTCAAGAGGAATTTTAATTATGTGGCACCTACACAGGTATATCTCAGTAAAAATACTAGAGGAAAGGACTGCTTTTTGCAGTATGTTCAAGTTAGGGAGACCCTCAAAGCACTTTTGAGCCATGAGTCCGTGAAAGCGCAGTACACTGATGCAAAGGCACACAGATCAGATGACCCACATATACTGCAGGATGTAAGGGATGGCAGGAATTTTAAAGAAAAGGATATTTTTCAGCAGTGTATGTCTTCAGTCTCCATTATGTTGTACCAGGATTCCTTTGAAGTGGTCAATCCCCATGGATCAGGGAGAAAAAACACAAACAACCTGCTGTTTACATGTCCCTGTCAGAAATCTGGCCTCATAATAGGTCCTGTATAGACCCCATACAGCTTGTTTAGCTTTGTAAGGAGGAAGATTTGCAATTTTTTGGGCAAGAGAAAGTGTTTGGTCCTCTTGTAAGAGATTTGAGATATCTTGAAGAGGCAGGGGTTGAGCTGGACAGTGGTCAAGTAATACAAGGGGCAGTGTTTGCAATAGCTGGAGATAATCTTGGGTCACACATGATTGGAGGCTTCACAGAGAACTTCAGTAGAAGTAAATATTTCTGTCGATACTGTGTTCATTTTCAAAATTCTCTAATAGAATTAGGCCTCCCACACACAAAGCAAAGTTACCAGAACTCTGTTAATGAGCTTGCCAGGAATCCTCAGTTAGCTGATGTTCATGGCATACAAATTGACTCTGTGTTTAATATCCTAAAACACTTCCATGTATGTGACCCAGGACTCCCACCATGCTTGGGACATGACCTTTTTGAAGGTGTCGTTGCAACAGACCTGTCTCTGTACATCAAGCAGCTAGTCACTCTGGGAAAACATTTCACTTACAACCAGCTGAATAGGAGGAACATATCTACTTTTAAGTATGCTGGGGCCGATGTTAACAATAAACCGTGTGAAATTCGAGGAGACAGTCAAAAGTTGGGAGGTAATGCAGCTCAGAACTGGTGTTTGCTCTGGTTACTCCCACTGCTAGTAGGTGATCGCATAAAAAATCCAATGGAGGATGAGATTTGGCAGATGTGCCTCCAGCTTCGAGAAATAGTTAATATGGTGACAGCCCCCAAAATACAACTAACCAAGTAGCATATTTGAAAGCTCTCATTGAGCATATTTTAAAAGCAAGCACACATTTTTCAAGCAGTGTGCAAGAAAGCTGCATAACTTCAAAAATCTGAACAGTACTTTGGCAGAGAGACACCAGCTTCTGCAAGCCTATCTTCAGGCTGGCAGTCTCTTCACACCAAGTCTTCAAATGCAGCAAGCTATTGAATTTGATAGCCATTTCTATAACCTTGGCATCCAGGAAGCTGTTAGGTTGAGAGGCATTCATGAGGCCACATTAGTGACACCAGCTGTTACTTACAGAGGCACCAAATACCAGAAATCTATGATTGTAGTTATGGAGGACATTGACATGGGATACACCTTTGGAAAAATTGCACTGATATTGAAAAACTCATCAGATGTTTATTTTATCATTGAAAAATACCAATCAGTGCCTTTAGTTGACCTAGGTGTGCACTGACTCAGGCATTTCTTACATCTGTGTCAGTGTGGAGGACCTGGCTGATTACTACCCACTGTCTTTGTACAAAATATTTGATGTTAATCTTGTGCCTTTGCATCATTCTGTTTGTCTAAGGTAAATGAAAAGATATGGCCATCAGGAAGGCGCTACCCATGCTTCAGGAGAATGATTTTAACAACCTCATAAAACATTTGACTGGTGCTGGTGTGCAGAGAGGCAGTGATCTCCAATTTGTTACCTTAGAAGACTTGAAAGATATTATTCCCCTCATTGCTGCCCGAAGACTCATACACCACTTCAATAACAGAGGTAAGAAATACTAGTGGTGTCCCTTGTTTATAATGCATAATTCCTGCATTTATAATATTGAAAATTGAGTGTTATCCTATTTAAATAATAAAAAAGGACAAAAAAGAAGAAGAAAAAAAAAACAAATGTACTTAATAGTGTAATGTACATGATAATGTACATAATAATTAATGTTACCAAAACC
>NW_015557130.1:0-7662 GCF_001515605.1 Sinocyclocheilus anshuiensis | reverse complement strand
TGCCAGACTGGGGAGAGAGGTGTTGTAATAATGTAAAATATGTGAAAAATAATGTGTTTTTCGAACAAACTAGTACGAGAGCCTGTTCTAGTACATCCCCAAAACAAAATCAAGACTTTGTAAAAGAGCATAATAGGACCCCTTTAAATATCCTTAGATCCTCATCATTAAATTGTCTTTTATATCCTCCTTTCAAAAGAAGAGAGACTTTATGCATTTCTCAGATCCTTGTGGAAATGTTTCCTTAACACCCCCCCAATGTTTCCTATGATGGAGTGCAGGGTGTTTTTCTGCCTGCACTGTAATGGATTTTTGTAATTTGAACTGTATTTTACTGTAATATGTACAGTATAATACTGTTATATTTGCAAACAGTATTATACTGTAAATAGCAAAGGATTATGGGAAAATATATGCACACTACTGTAAATCGATTTACAGTAGTGACAATGCCCGCGAAAAACTGACCAATGGCAAGGGAGAATACTTTTCAAGTTTTTTTTCCGTTTGGTGGGAGTGGCGGACAGCGGAGGAAAGACTCAACAAAAAGGTTAGTATACTTCTGTAATTATTTTATGTAAAAATTAGATATTTTCAAATGCATTCACTTGTTAACAACAACCTAACATGAATTAGTAGAGCACATTTACTGAGTTAAGTAAATGCTTAGTATTTCAGTCGTTAAGCCTTTTTTTCTGGCTGTTGGTCAAGGGTGGCAGGCGATTGCAGTCGTAATTGTGATATCCTTAACGGGGTGAATAAAGTTTACATCAACTCATATAGCTAGTGAAATAGAAACATGGCTTTTTTAATTCCCTTTCCCAGCTGTAAAAAAAAATTTCACGTGAAATCATCTTTCACATCTCACATAAGCAGGAAACACAGAGAGTCTTTAGAGAACCCTGTAATAGTAGATAACGATGCATCAAGCTGTAGACATGACAGTGACATCCATGATGACAGTTTTGAGCATTTTGAGATTGATGATTATTGCAGTGATGAAAAAACATTTTTGACAAATTTGGCCTTATTCTATTTGAGGATGCAAGCAAAAATGCTGCTACCAGCCACCACTATCCAAAGTTTAATTGAGAAATTTCAGGCGGTGGATGACAGCAACATGCAACATATTTTTTCAAAACTGAGAGAAGAATTAAGAAAACTGAAAATGTCATCAACTGATATTGATAACATCATAGCTGGTCTAAACAAGAGCAATCTTCTGAGGTTGTACAACGAGGGAGTATTTAGGTCTGATGGTACTCGTAAAACATTTCAAGAGGAATTTTAATTATGTGGCACCTACACAGGTATATCTCAGTAAAAATACTAGAGGAAAGGACTGCTTTTTGCAGTATGTTCAAGTTAGGGAGACCCTCAAAGCACTTTTGAGCCATGAGTCCGTGAAAGCGCAGTACACTGATGCAAAGGCACACAGATCAGATGACCCACATATACTGCAGGATGTAAGGGATGGCAGGAATTTTAAAGAAAAGGATATTTTTCAGCAGTGTATGTCTTCAGTCTCCATTATGTTGTACCAGGATTCCTTTGAAGTGGTCAATCCCCATGGATCAGGGAGAAAAAACACAAACAACCTGCTGTTTACATGTCCCTGTCAGAAATCTGGCCTCATAATAGGTCCTGTATAGACCCCATACAGCTTGTTTAGCTTTGTAAGGAGGAAGATTTGCAATTTTTTGGGCAAGAGAAAGTGTTTGGTCCTCTTGTAAGAGATTTGAGATATCTTGAAGAGGCAGGGGTTGAGCTGGACAGTGGTCAAGTAATACAAGGGGCAGTGTTTGCAATAGCTGGAGATAATCTTGGGTCACACATGATTGGAGGCTTCACAGAGAACTTCAGTAGAAGTAAATATTTCTGTCGATACTGTGTTCATTTTCAAAATTCTCTAATAGAATTAGGCCTCCCACACACAAAGCAAAGTTACCAGAACTCTGTTAATGAGCTTGCCAGGAATCCTCAGTTAGCTGATGTTCATGGCATACAAATTGACTCTGTGTTTAATATCCTAAAACACTTCCATGTATGTGACCCAGGACTCCCACCATGCTTGGGACATGACCTTTTTGAAGGTGTCGTTGCAACAGACCTGTCTCTGTACATCAAGCAGCTAGTCACTCTGGGAAAACATTTCACTTACAACCAGCTGAATAGGAGGAACATATCTACTTTTAAGTATGCTGGGGCCGATGTTAACAATAAACCGTGTGAAATTCGAGGAGACAGTCAAAAGTTGGGAGGTAATGCAGCTCAGAACTGGTGTTTGCTCTGGTTACTCCCACTGCTAGTAGGTGATCGCATAAAAAATCCAATGGAGGATGAGATTTGGCAGATGTGCCTCCAGCTTCGAGAAATAGTTAATATGGTGACAGCCCCCAAAATACAACTAACCAAGTAGCATATTTGAAAGCTCTCATTGAGCATATTTTAAAAGCAAGCACACATTTTTCAAGCAGTGTGCAAGAAAGCTGCATAACTTCAAAAATCTGAACAGTACTTTGGCAGAGAGACACCAGCTTCTGCAAGCCTATCTTCAGGCTGGCAGTCTCTTCACACCAAGTCTTCAAATGCAGCAAGCTATTGAATTTGATAGCCATTTCTATAACCTTGGCATCCAGGAAGCTGTTAGGTTGAGAGGCATTCATGAGGCCACATTAGTGACACCAGCTGTTACTTACAGAGGCACCAAATACCAGAAATCTATGATTGTAGTTATGGAGGACATTGACATGGGATACACCTTTGGAAAAATTGCACTGATATTGAAAAACTCATCAGATGTTTATTTTATCATTGAAAAATACCAATCAGTGCCTTTAGTTGACCTAGGTGTGCACTGACTCAGGCATTTCTTACATCTGTGTCAGTGTGGAGGACCTGGCTGATTACTACCCACTGTCTTTGTACAAAATATTTGATGTTAATCTTGTGCCTTTGCATCATTCTGTTTGTCTAAGGTAAATGAAAAGATATGGCCATCAGGAAGGCGCTACCCATGCTTCAGGAGAATGATTTTAACAACCTCATAAAACATTTGACTGGTGCTGGTGTGCAGAGAGGCAGTGATCTCCAATTTGTTACCTTAGAAGACTTGAAAGATATTATTCCCCTCATTGCTGCCCGAAGACTCATACACCACTTCAATAACAGAGGTAAGAAATACTAGTGGTGTCCCTTGTTTATAATGCATAATTCCTGCATTTATAATATTGAAAATTGAGTGTTATCCTATTTAAATAATAAAAAAGGACAAAAAAGAAGAAGAAAAAAAAAACAAATGTACTTAATAGTGTAATGTACATGATAATGTACATAATAATTAATGTTACCAAAACCAAATCTGTCAAGAAGGTTATTTTTTCTCTCTTTTATAGTCAATTAAACAAGTGCCATATTTACTTGAGACTGATTCACATCCAGCCTGTGTGTTTTGGGACATTTAAGGTTTGCATCTGAGACCTTGGTGTGGAAAAACAGAGGTCTGTGCCTGGCAGTTCTGTTTGTGCCTAAATAATGTATATTTGTACAAAGTTTGTTTGCAGTGGGTTGGACCCCGGCATAAACATATTCCAATATTCAGTTCGAAAAGCCTAGACTAGACTAGAAGATCCATTCAGATGACATTCTCTCTTTTAGTCAATTTTGCATAGTGTTAACTTATGTGCCTTAACAGTGTCTCACATCTCACAAAAAGATTTGCTGACACCTTAGTATGAAAAACAGAGGTCCGCGCCTGGTGTTTCTGTTTGCATATTTGTACATAGTTTGTTTGCAATGGTTTGGACCCTGGTATATACATATTTCGATATTTAGTCTTGTAATGACTTTGATTTCTTCATTTTAAGGGAATTAATTATTATTATTTCATTCAGGTTTTAAAAGGACTCGAATCTGAAAATTCTGAGTCAACCTGATTAAAGCTGAATTCAAATCTGATAGTTTACACTTTAAATCAAGGGTCGTCCAGCGAGCCGGTGGTTCTTAGTATATTTTAACAATTTGAATATCTGTATTCCCCTGGCCATGGGTTAATACGATTATAATAATTTGTAAGCTTTTTGGAATGCAGGGGGAAAAAGGGGAGGTGTCCTGGGGTCATGCCCGTGTCACGAGTGTGGGTCTGCCATTCTTCTCGCTGGACATGGGCTATTAATCTGTCGCTTTCTGTTTATCGGATTATTAATTTATGCGTTAAATGGTCAGGGGGTCCAAGAGTGTCTGTCGCGGGAATCTTTCCAGATACCAGGTTCTTTGTTCTGTGGTCCATTAGATGGTTTATTTATTCTGAAGCCAGTCACGAAACCTACTGGCATTCTGTAGCTTAAATGAATCCAGATGGGGGGGTCAGTTCTTGCTGTCCTAGTGCTTGTCGACATCGGAGGTGGTTTGGTAAATCATTCTCTCCTTGTTTTTTTGTAAAGATAAGCAGAGCGAGACAGAAACTCATTTGAGAAAGTTGGCGCCTGGGCTGACCATTATTCAGCTTTTACGACTCTCATATAGTTGAGAAGGGAGGTTAGTTTTCTGATGGAATGTGGAGATTCCATCGTTCCTTTGTGTGATGTTCGCAAATACCTTAGAGTCTGAAGAGGACATTTTAGGAGTTTCTAGGTTCATTGTACTTCACAAGGTCCACCTTGCCTTACTTTTGTATATACACTAATTTCATATGTTCGCTATATTAATTTTCTGATAGATGTTCTATTAATCATGATGGTTCTGGTTGTTAATTAAGTGTATATTTGTGTATAGTTTGTTTGCAATAGGTTGGATCCTGGAATATACAGTACTTGCAGGACTCGACAATAAGGACTTCCGGGGGTCAGCGTGAAAAAGATACTTGGGCCAGTGCTGCATTTTTATGGAATTTGATCATTTTTGTGTTTCAAAGCCTTGCCAACTTTAATATTCAAGCGCAAGTAATCGCGAAAGTACCCGTGTCTCTCAGTTTGGTACTCGTGCGCTGTGTGACAAGTGTTGTGTGTGCAACACATATCCAAAGTGTGTGTCTGGAACACTGCGTCTCGCAGCATGCGAATACTCTTTCATTTCTTCCTGAGCTTGAACGGACATATTTACACAATATACCTGTCTTGTCGAGAATCATCAAAAACATAGTTGGTTATGTCTTAAGTGATCGTAAACGTGAGAGATAAAATGCATGTGTAACGGTATATTAGATCCCGTGCAGCTCTTAAAGTAACTGCAGCCTAATATTCCTGCTCCTGTCTTTTTATGTTCAAATAAAAGAGATTTTTATGTAATCAAATAAAAGAGAAAAAAAATCGCTCACTACTTTAGACTGAATAACTTTAAAAAGGGTTAATCTATATTTATACAATGAAGACTATGCCGTGATATTTTACATTACTTTTTCTGTACCTGAAAATCTAGTTTAGACCTACATAAAAAAACCTGAAAAGAACTGTTTATTTCATTTGTATATTTTTGTTCTGTTGTATTTATTTGTGCTATTGCTCATAATTTGATTATTTGTTTTTATTTTATTACTGACTGTCCTTAACAATATTTAAAATGCATAGGCTATGAGTTAGGCTAATAGTTTTTGGTCCATTTGGTTTTGGTAACATTAATAGAGATGCACCGATTGCAATTTTCTTGGCCGATTCCGATTTCCGATTTTTTAGATGTGTGATCTGCCGATAAAATAAAGTGCTCTGTGACTGGAAAGAGGAAGAAATAGTTAACTTAAAATGACTTGCTGTGTGTAACAAAACAGATGTAATTTCCCACAATGTTTATAAATGGTAATTTTCCCCTAACCTAAATGTCATCTTTCACATCAAATTCTTACTTTGTTTCAATTAATTCAGTTAGAATAATAAGAAACTATAGAGTTGTTACCATTCAAATGAAATTAGTTTTAACAACTCTATCTTTCCGCTGCTGAGGAAACAGAAGCTGCTTCTGAAGTGGCATTAGATGCATTTACACAGACAGTTTGATGAAGCTGAGCTGCCATAAATGCATGTACACTGCAAAATTTCAAATGCATAAATAATTTTATAAGATTAATGTTTTACATATTTTTTTAAACATTCAAATAAATGTTGAAAAAATGCTATTATACTTTTAAATACGACTAAACCACCAGTAGGTGGCGGCAAATGTCTGTTTTAATGAATGAGTCATTTAGTCATTCATTCAAATGATTAATTCAAACGGCTGATTCATTCAGAAACGAGGCAAGTGACTGTCCTTATGAATGGGTTACTGAATCATTGACTCACTCGATTCGTTCAAAAACGTGGATTCATTCAGTAACGAAACCGCTATTTGTTGCTCGGAGACACACAACAGTTCTGCTGTGGCTTTGATCGGAACTATTTCCGTCAGCGAAATTGAGCAAAAACAGTCAATATTTTGTCACTTGAGTCACTTAATTTTAACTTCTTGTTTATTGAAATACTATTGTATAAAATCAGTGTCACATTGCAATCGTGTTAATATTGATATTCGGGGAAACATCATGGCTGTATAATGTTGCTTACCTGAATCATATTTTTGTAAATATCTTTTTTTTTTCTACGGCAGTATGCATCTATAAATTTCTGTGAGTTAC
The DNA here is from genome assembly GCF_001515605.1 of Sinocyclocheilus anshuiensis. Classification (NCBI taxonomy): domain Eukaryota; kingdom Metazoa; phylum Chordata; class Actinopteri; order Cypriniformes; family Cyprinidae; genus Sinocyclocheilus; species Sinocyclocheilus anshuiensis. The sequence continues at coordinate 1,058 of NW_015557130.1, read as the reverse complement.
TTTGTGTGTGCTGTCTCTCTCACACACTCACTCAGACTGTGCAAGCCTCATCTGGCACGACATAAATACATTATCAGTCGCCGTTTACACTGAATGCAATTAAAATTAGAATCATTCTCACGCGAAACGACATGTTTACACGCGACTGTGAGTGTGCGTGCATTCTCACGCGAAACGACAGGTTTACACGCGACTGTGAGTGTGCGCGTGGCTGTGACGTCATTGCCAGCGCCTTTGTCAATAAAAGGATCGGTTTGGAATCGGCAAGACGTGAGACTGACAGACCGACCGACCGGGCTAAATTTTATTATTTAGTACTGTCCTGAATAAACTATTTCACATAGCAGATGTTTACATATAGTCCACAAGACAAAAAAAAAATAGCTGAATTTATAAAAATGACCCAGTTCAAAAGTTTACATACCCTTGGTTCTTAATACTGTGCGTCTTTACCTGTGTGTCTTTTTTTTTGTTTTTGTGATGGTTGTTCATGAGTCCCTTGTTTGTCCTGAACAGTTAAACTGAGCTCTGTTCTTCAGAAAAATCCTCGAGCTCCTGCAGATTCTTTGATTTTCCAGCATCTTCTGCATATTTGAACCCTTTCCAGCAGTGACTGTATGATTTTGAGGTCCATGTTTTCACACTGAGGACAATTGAGGGACTCAAACACAACTATTAAAAAGCTGCAAACATTCACTGTTTGAGATGTTTGCGTGCTGCTTTTTGCAAGGCTTTAAAGGGGTCATATGATGCGATTTCAAGTTCTCCTTTCACTTTGGAGTGTTACAAGCTCTTGGTGCATAACGAAGATCTGTAAAGTTACAAAGACTAAAGTCTCAAATCCAAAGAGATATTCTTTATCAAAGTTAAGACTCTGCCACGCCCCCCTAAAACGGCTCGTTATAACACGCCCACACATATCTACATCACTATGTGGAAATATTAGCATAATGCCGCCCAAATGTTCACGCAAAGAAAGAAGGCGTGGTTTCAGGAACAGCAGTTAGTATTGGTGCAGCATGTCAGGGAGATGCTGTGTTTCAGTGCGAAAGCAAAAG
>NW_015557129.1:379594-382752 GCF_001515605.1 Sinocyclocheilus anshuiensis | reverse complement strand
CCCAGCGACTTAACACTGCTTTTGTGCTCCAGGCTCACATATTTCAATATTTAACCACACATTCACAGTCGATATCTGATATCAGATACGGTAACGTTACATGCAGTTAAACGCACATTGCAGTCAAAAATATTTCATCTTTTTTTAGTAAGTGTTTTATTCAAATTTTAATTTTTAAACTCTTTGTTAATTCTAAATTTTTATGATTTAATTAGCTTTATATTTAATATTTATTGATATTTTTTATTTATTTTATTTATTGCTTATTGATATTTATTACTCATTAATTATTATTATTATTTGTCAGTTATTGAGTATTAATATTATTTATTGTTTGTTTATTAAATATTTGTTTATTATTAATCATTATTTTATTTATTATTCTTATTTTTGTAAATAATTTATGTACAATGCATTACTATTTATTGATCATTTATTTTTAGTTTATTAGTTATTTATTATTATTTATAATTTGATTATTATGTATTGATTATTATTTGTTTGTTTAAATATTTTTTAATTACTTGTTTTATTATTAATTTATATTTTACATGAATATGTATTGCTATTGTTTATTATTGATTATTTATTTAAAATTGATTGATTATCAATATTTATTATTTATTGTTAATATGAATATTTATTTAGCAATTTATTTATTTTTATTTCTTATTTTTTACCTACAACAGTAGATTGTGCTCTTTTGGCTGTAGCAGACAGTGTTTCCTCATTATCCAGTGTCTGTGTGTGTGTGTGTGTGTGTGTGTGTGTGTGTGTGTGTGTGTGTGTGTGTGTGTGTGTGTGTGTGTGCGGTCAGGCGTGTTCTGGCTCAGTTACCCATGACCGTGTGTGTGTCCGCAGGTGGCTGTGCTGCTTCTGGACACGCAGGGAGCGTTTGACAGTCAGTCCACCGTCAAAGACTGCGCCACACTGTTCGCCCTCAGCACCATGACCAGCTCCGTACAGGTACGACACGCGTCACGTGTGCGTCACTGAGAGAGCATGCAGTGTCCTGATGCTCCTGTTTTTATGCGCAGGTCTATAACTTGTCCCAAAACGTTCAAGAAGACGATCTGCAGCATCTTCAGGTGAGACGTGACAGAAAAACACACTTAAAACGGCTGAATGTCAAAAGTATCAAATAGAGGAGCACTGATTTATTCTTCACAGGTGCTGGTGAAATGATCATCAGTATGAATAGTGCATTATTTTAGCATTTAAGTTTGTCATGTGGCTCTAAATGGCTAATTTGAATTGGGATCATCTGCTGTAAATAACGATGTGACTGCTGGTCTGTGTTCACACACGTCTGATCGATGCCATTAATTTTAGCAGAACTGAGATGCTGTTATAGTTTTTAATGTTTTGAATCACTTTTGATTTATTTTTATATGTTGAATCTTCTTTTGAAATTTTTTGTAATTTTGTTGTTTTTGTCTTTTTTGGTAGTTTTTTTGTTTTTTACAGACGTCTACGTATATATAATGAATGTTGCCTTGGCAATTAGCTGAAATGTATAATTTCAGTTTATTTTTTTGTTTTCTTTAGTTGAAGTTTTAGTTAGCTTCTGTTTAAAAGTGTCTTTGCGAGAGCTGAATTTTAGGACACTGTCAACTTACAAGTTCAGCATCTGCAGGATCATGCTGTGTCTCACATCTGTTCACATATTTCTAATGAACAGCGGTCACAGGTGTACAGCACTAGATCTTCAGCATGTCAACTGTTCTGTGCGTCTCTCACTGTGTCATGAATCCTTTAAGATGTTGTCATGTCACTGCATTAGAAACAGAATGAAGTGACTCAAGTGTGCAAATACTCTCCGTATTATAATGTGTGCTTCTGCTTCTTCAGCTCTTCACAGAGTACGGTCGACTGGCCATGGAGGAGATCTACCTGAAACCCTTCCAGGTGTGTGTGTGTGTGTGTGAGTGTGTGTGTGCGTGTGCGTGTGAGAGTGAGTGCATGTGAGAGTGAGTGTGTGTGCGCGTATGAGTGTGTGTGCGTGTGCGTATGAGTGTGTGTGTGTGCGTGTGAGAGTGAGTGCATGTGAGAGTGAGTGTGTGTGCGCGTATGAGTGTGTGTGCGTGTGCGTATGAGTGTGTGTGTGTGCGTGTGAGAGTGAGTGCATGTGAGAGTGAGTGTGTGTGCGCGTATGAGTGTGTGTGCGTGTGCGTATGAGTGTGTGTGTGTGCGTGTGAGAGTGAGTGCATGTGAGAGTGAGTGTGTGTGCGCGTATGAGTGTGTGTGCGTGTGCGTATGAGTGTGTGTGTGTGCGTGTGAGAGTGAGTGCATGTGAGAGTGAGTGTGTGTGCGCGTATGAGTGTGTGTGTGTGTGCGCGTGTGAGTGTGTGTGTGCGTGCGCGTATGAGTGTGCGTGTGCGTATGAGTGTGTGTGCGTGTGCGTATGAGTGTGTGTGCGTGTGCGTATGAGTGTGTGTGTGCGCGTATGAGTGTGTGTGTGCGTGTGTGTGTGTGTGTGTGTGAGAGTGTGTGTGTGTGTGTGTGTGTGTGTGTGTGTGAGAGTGTGTCTGTGTGCGTGCGCGTGTGTGAGTGTGTGAGACGCTGCAGTGACGCCGTGTGTCTGTGTTGGTCTGCAGTCGCTAATGTTTCTCATTCGAGACTGGAGTTACCCGTACGAACACGCTTATGGTCTGGATGGAGGAAATAAGTTCCTGGAGAAGAGGCTGCAGGTGGGTCACGTGACGCCGCAGGAATCTGGTTTCTCCTGCTCTTATCATCACGTGTGCTGATTCATGCCGTGATTCTCAGGTCAAACAGAATCAGCACGAAGAGCTGCAGAACGTCAGGAAGCACATCCACTCCTGCTTCTCCAGCATCAGCTGCTTCCTGCTGCCACACCCCGGCCTCAAAGTGGCCACCAATCCACACTTCGACGGCCGCTTGCGAGGTGAGAGCGCTGCTTGAAGCAGTGTTTCTGCTGATGACGGGAGAATACTAGCTCCAGCAAAACAGACACTACTTTTGAATTCAGCACTCAAAATTAATAAGAAACAAGTGTTGGGTTTCAACAAATATGATGCAGGCCAGTGCTATTAATCACTGAAATATAAAATAATCATTAAAGGTGTGTCTGTGTGTGTGTGTGTGTCTGTCTGTCTGTCTGTCTGTCTGTCTGTCTGTGTGTGTCTGTCTGTGTG
>NW_015557129.1:368353-378197 GCF_001515605.1 Sinocyclocheilus anshuiensis | reverse complement strand
TGTCTGTCTGTCTGTCTGTCTATCTGTCTGTCTGTCTATCTGTCTGTCTGTCTGTTTGTCTTTCTGTCTGTCTGTCTGCCTGTCTGTCTGTTTGTCTATCTATCTGTCTGTCTGTCTGCTTATCTGTCTGTCTGTCTGTGTATCTGTCTGTGTATCTGTCTGTCTGCTTATGTCTGTCTGTCTGCTTGTCTGCTTATAAGGAGATCAGCGGCTCTAAAGTCACGTGTCGAGATCTGCTGCAGTATTTCAGAGTAAGACACACCTCTCCACTGCGTCTCCATCGTTCAGATGCCTGCTGGGATTGACCGTGTGTTTCTCTGTCGCAGGCCTACATGAAGATCTATCAGGGTGAAGACCTGCCGCATCCCAAGTCCATGTTACAGGTACAGACGTGATCGTCACGTCTCATAGAAAGCATCAGTTTGGCCCATTAGAAGGTCTCTCACATGCTTCGGTTACGTGCAGTTTAACTTGAAGTTATGACTTGTGCAACAGAATGTACTTCTTAGAGTCGTAATAATACACTTTATTGAAACTTTATTTTTAAAGAATATCTCACACGATCTCACAATTTTTAGTCCATGTTGTAATTTAAACCGTAAGCCTCAGCACTTTGTTTGCCAAAAAAATCTAAGAAATTGTTACATTTTCATTTTTCGAAGTTTCATGCATCCATTAGATTACCACTGATTTTTGTACTAAATCATGAAACATAATCCAGAAAATCCACAAACATTTTAACAAACACAAAATTAGTTATTGTTGATGAATTCAATTTATTTTTTGAGTTATTACAGTTTAGTTAAAATTTTGTTTAAAATGTAGGAAAATTAAAACGGAAAACATGGAATTTGTGAAAAAAATATATTTTTAGGGTCCTACATGCATCATTCATGTAGTCATGAGCTCCATGAAATCTTTCATTATTATAGACGTTGTTATTGAAACTTTTGTTAATATTTCCATCTCATTGATATCTTTAGATGTTATGAAGCAGGATGCCCACCGGTCCTGAAATTCACTTTGATCCAGTGTGAGGCCATAAAATAATCTTAAATTATAGAACAAAAGTCTTAATTAAAATGTGCAAAAAAATTGACCCCAACCCAAAAGCTTTCCAAAACACACGCGTGTTGAAACGTTGCATGACCCCGGCGGATCTGGAGCGCAGTCACGAGGAGCTGAAGCAGAGCTGTGTGCGTCAGTTCCGCGGCGTGAAGAAGATGGGCGGCGAGGAGTTCTGCCTCCGCTATCAGGAGCAGCTGGAGCAGGAGATTGACGAGGCCTACGCCAGCTTCCTCAAACACAACGACGGGAAGAATATTTTCTTCGCGGCGCGCACGCCGGCCACGCTGTTCGCCGTGATGTTCGTCATGTACGTGGCGTCGGTGGTGACGGGCTTCGTGGGTCTGAGCCCTGCGGCGGCGCTGTGTAACCTGCTGATGGGCCTGGCGCTGCTCTCGCTCTGCGTCTGGGTCTATGTCCGATACTCCGGGGAGTTCAGAGAGCTGGGCTGCTTCATCGACCGGCTGGCAGAAACCCTGTGGGAGCAGGTGCGTATCACATCGTCAGCACAAGAGCTGCTTCCTTCCTGTTTGTCTGTAGTGCAGCACAACAGGACTCTTATTCTGCAGTTTCTCGTCTTCCTCACTTCTGTCTCCCATCCAGCTGTATTAAAAACATTGACTTAATCATGACATTCAGAAAGGTCATAACGTAGAGTTAGTATGGCAGTGGTCAAAAACACTAAAGGTTTTAAAGGAGACATATTATGCCCCTTTTTACAATATGTAATATAAGTCTCTGGTGTCCCCAGATTGTGTCTGTGATACTCCACAGATCAGTTGTTATATCATTTTGAAAATTCCTATTTTGAGTGGAAGCAGAAACACGCTGTTTTTCGGGCTTGTCTCTTTAAATGCAAATGAGCTGCTGCTCCCCGCCCCCTTTTCCAGAATAGAGCTGCGCCATTAGAGCTCGGACCTGCTAAAAACATCTGTTATGGTTCTGATTATCATGTTTATTGCGCTGAAATCATGCGTTTTAAACCATATTAGTTTAAACTTCTGATATAGGGTTTTCTGAGCGCACACATCCGAAGCACACGCACAGAAAGCGGCTGTCACAGCATGTGAGTACTAAACTAAGTTCTCATTCACACACAAGTTTACCTTAAAAACACACACGAGTTACAAAAACAGTGGGTTATGTCTGTGAAGGTAAACAGCTGGGAAATAAATCACGTTTATTTTAGATCTGTGTGGCAGCAGCAATATACAGTAAATAAATCAATAAATGCACTGCTCTGTCGTCTCCTCTGAGGCTGGGACTCTAAACAGTGTTCTGTGCTCGTCTGTGCAGCCAAACACAGAACAGTTAGCTTGTTCTGCTCAATCTTTCATCATGGCATTAGAGCTGCTACACCGTTGTCGCTTGCGAAAACACAATAACGGCGCCGTGGGTGTAAATTAGCATATTAAGGGGCGGTGATATTATAATGAGATCCCTTTGCCACGTCACCAAGGGAGCAAAATCGGACGCGCTGGTTTTCTCAGACACTTGCAGAAAAAGGCTTATCAAAACAAAGTTACTGGGTTAATCTTGTTCACGTTTCCTTGGTTGGTAGATGCACCAGGACCTGATTATAGCACTTACAACCTGGAAAAGTCAGATTTTCATGATATGTCACCTTTAAAAGGTTATTATTGTTTATATAATGTTATATATTTTCTTAGGTTTTTTAATGTATTTATTTTAAACATTTGTTTTCCTGAGTAAACTTTAAGGCAAATGCCAAAAGCACTAAACATCATTACATTTTTACAGTTATTGTTTCTGTTGTATTTATTTATTTGTCCATTCATTGTTTTGTGTATATTTATATCTATTTTTTATTTGTATCTTTTTCTAAGACAGCTGTCAAAGGAACTTAATGTTATTATTGGTTCTATTTTATTGTATATTTTATTTTTATTAAAGTATTTATTTTTATTTTCTTTTCTTTTTTTCTTTTATTATACTTTTTCAGGTTTTGTTTTGTTTTGTTTATATTTTTATTTTTAAGGCCCCCCCAGTTAACCTTCTAAGGCAGGTGTCAAAAATATTAAATATTTTGACATTTTCACACTGTTATTATTGTTTATTATGATGTATTTGTTTTTTTTATATGGATATTTTAAGTTTATGAATTTATTTTGAACCCTTTTTCCCCCAGGTAAACTTCCCAAGGCAGGTGTCATAAGCACTGAATGTTTTTAACTATCTATTTCTATTATATTGTAGATTTTATTATTTTTTTAAAAATGATTTTATTTATATTTCAACTATTTATTTATTATGTTGAACTTTTTTTTTTTTTTGTACTTTCTAAGGTAGGTGTTAAAAACACTGAATGTTTTTAAATGTTCTCACAATTATTGTTTCTTTTATTAATTTTATATATATATATAAAACATTTTTTATCCCCCATTTATTTATTTTGAGCCGAACAGTATAAATTTGTAATTGGCCATCATGTAGGTTCCCCAGAATCAGACCACCTCGATGATGATGATTTAGACGCTTCTCAGCTCGAGTAATAAACCTTTATATTGTAGATTTGATCTTTCATTGATCCTGAAGATTGTGCTGCTCATTCAGTGCTGAAGTTAAGCTCTGAAACTCTTGTTCTGTGTCTGTAACGTCTCGCTCTCTTCTCACTCCATGCTCACACAGAGGACGCCACGGAAGGTGAGAGTGACCTCTGACCTCTTCACCTCCATCACACGTGTGTGTGTGTGTGTGTGTGTGTGTTACTAACATGCGTCTCTGGTTTCAGGTCTTTTCCAAACTGTTCGAGGTCGCGCGGAGCAAAGTGACGCTGAGTGCCGTGATGCCGACGCCGCGACAGAGACTGTCCTCAAACAACAACGTCAAGAAGAGGAACTAGCCCGAGAATCTCACGTTCAGGACGCTCCATCACCGCCGAGGATTCTGGGAGTTTCACCAGGTGTCCTCTTTCTCATGTCATCTCTTCTGTCCGTCTCATCTGTGTTCATGGAGAAGCTTTCGGACTCGCTGACGTCTCTGTCCTCCTCCGGACGCGTCACATGATTCTGAGCGGATCACGATCCACTACAGGACCTAGTTGAGAACGCTGAACTGTACCAATGATTTCAGTGTCTGCTGTACAGACGAACTTCCTGTGCTTCATTATTCCATCCATCCAGACTGTGTTTCCTGTACAGACGAAGGTTTTTAAACTGCTCACTGTAGGGCATGATGCGTGAGATAAACATGTGTGACTCACGCTGCCTTTGGAGCAGAGAAAACATGGATTCATGTTCATCAGCGGGAATGATGCTGTGATTCGTGTCTATATTGGAGAGAAACACACACACACACACACTTGTGCACACCCACCATCATACACAAACATACTCGTGCAACACACACTCTCTCTCACACACACACACACTTGTGCACACCCACCCACATACACAAACATACTTGTGCAACACACACACACACTCGCGCAACACACACACAATCACTCGCACACACACACACACACTTGTGCACACCCACCCACATACACAAACATACTTGTGCAACACACACACACACTCGCGCAACACACACACAATCACTCACACACACACACACACACACGTTTAGTTTTATACCGTCTTCATGTCTTCTGCCTTGAGCTTCCTCATTCCGGAATGTTTCATTCATTTTCCATTTATGTTTCTTTAATTTATTTTTGCTATTTGATTAAAGTGAATCACTGTACGTTCACGTGTGGATTGTTTATTTGTCTGTTCAGGGGAATCATCTGATGACTGTGTCTTGAGTGTTTTAAAGATTCATTCCGAATGAAGCGATTCACTTTCAGAGTCATCATGATCATCAGTCAGTCAGTGTGCTTTACTTCTAAATCTCTTTCAGAAATGGATCATGTTTTGGATGTGTTAGTAGGGGCAGGCGATATACGGTTAACCGGTAGAGACTTTCGACTGTTGTTGTCGTGGTTACACGCTCACGTGACGTTGCTGTGCTATGTGGTCATGAAAACGTATCGTTTGCACACGCTTTTAAGCATTGCTGTTTAACAAGTGATTTTAAGCCATTTGAAATGCAATCAGCAGCGAAAGAGCTGAAAAAGAGTTATTTTGTGCACGAAGTTATTTTTGCCGCTTTATAGGCCTTAAACGGTTAAATACACACTTGTATATGTGTGTGCAAGTATCCTCGTAAACACAGTAATTTCGGTCTTAAATGAACACAAACCGCTGAGAACGAAAACACGTGTAACAGTATACTGGACGCGGGTAGCTCTTAAAGTGACAGCAGTCTAATATTCTGTCCTTCATGTTAATCAAACAACAAGAGAGAAAATCTCTCACTGCTCTTGACTCAATCACTCTTCTAACTTTAATAAGAAGAAATGTAGATTTAATTTACACTGAAGAATATGCAGTGTTTTTATACATTTGATTACTTTATACAATATATGTAGCATTTCCTGTTTTTTGTTCTGCTCTGATTCTTATTTAACCTTTACTTCAGAGTTTTGTTTTTTAGGCTAGTACTAGTTTCTGATATTGACACTGGTGACAAGAATTATGACATTTCTATGCGTATGAATGGTTTTATGTGAGTTTATGTAAAGTATAATAGTTGTCAGCTGAGTTCTTTATTCTCATGAATCTCTGGGTTCATACAGTATGGAATATCAGATTTCTTCTGTTTGACACGAGACGTTTATTTTTCAAGTATTGAAGCACAATCTGTAAAACTGTTTCTCTTCACAGAGAGAAAAACTGAGGTCCGACAAACCCGTGCATGCCGATACAACCGTGAAGAAACCTTTATAACACAGATTCTGCTGCTCCGTTCGAGCCAGGAATAATTATAATAACGCATAATAATATTCAAGACTAAATGAGCCACTAAAATCAGCACCAGTGGCCAGCGAAATACACATCAGAAACGAAGGCTGTAAGGCTTTAAATCATCTACAGACGCGGATCTCAAGCTTTCAGAGTAAAAAGTCCTTCAAACCCAATGTTCAACAATAGTTACGACAAAGCAGCTTGTTTTCAACATTTTCATTAACAGAAATTGGGGTATCAATATATTTAATTAACTATAATTCATTTTGTGATTCAAAAAATTTCAAAAACTTTCTTCAATAAAAGAATTAATGAAGGGGGGGGGAATATTTGGAAAAAAAAGTTTTTTAAGCATTTTAATTTACATAATTTCTTTAATTTTTAGAGATAGAACATATTTTAAAGTAATTTTTAGCATTTTGAGTTAGATTATTTTAATTTTTCAAAAAAATAATCTGCTTTTTAATTTAATTTTAATATCATTTAAAGAAAATGTTACAAATATATTTAAAAAGTAATTGAAGTACTTTTAAGTCACCCTGCTTGAGAACCGCTGACCTACAGAGAGATTTTAAAATAAAAAACGGGGAATAAACATGTTTTCTCTCCAACAGACCAAACTAAACCACACTTAAAAAACAACAACATTGTGAGAAATAGAATATGAGAATGACGAGCACAAGAAGCTGGAAGCATGACACTGGGGAAAGAACGTTTACTTCAAATCAATGTTGTAAATTAGTGGTTTTTTAAATGTTTTCCTAAGAATCTCACAGGGCTGATGAAGATGAATGAATAGGTATATGAGCCTCATCAAGATGAAATCCCTTCATTATAACGGCAGGAAGTTCTTCTGATCTTCTGCTTCATCAATACTGGCCGAACTGTAGTGTAAACACCCGCCTGTCAATCATCACACTAACCCCGCCCCCACACGCAGACTCCGCCCATCGAGAGCTGTGACGCGGCGATCAGAGAAACGGCGTCAGTCCTGCAGCGCTTCACAGGAAGTTGTTTGAGATCTGACGCTGGTGTTCAAACAGGTCCTCTGCCTCCGCACTGTAAGCGTCGCCTGAAACACAGAAAACAACTTTTAATTAAACGTGAGATTAAGTATAAAAACCAAAGTAGTGTTTTCCAATAATCTTTGGAGTTTTATTTACAGCTTCAAACAACGATCTTTTTTATTTGAAATTTATTCTTAATTACTTTATTTATTGTAACAAAAAAAAAAAAAGTAAAAAAAAATTACTTCGTAAGAATTTCACTTAGAAATTTCTAGTAAGCATTCTTACACTTCACATAAAAACTAAACTACATTTCAGTAATCCAGTGCAAAAATATAAAATAAATAGCTAATAAATGAGAATACTAATAAATAAACTAAAATAGAAGTTAGAAAATGTGCAGTGTTTTAAGTTTCACAAAGAAAGCGTGCGTAACTTTGAATTAAACATGACATTTTTAAGAAGAAACACTAAAATAGTATTTTCTTTTAAAAAGTATTACAATAATCTTTGATTTATTTGTGAATGAAATAAAACAAATATTTAAATTTTAAGCATGATTAATTTTTATTAAACATTTAGTAAACATTTTATGACAGGTGTCAAATGTACTAAACGTTTTAAATTTTAAAAAATGTATTTATTCATGTATTTTCATGTTTCTGTAATATTACAGGTCCCCTAGAAATAAAGTCTCGTAAAACATATTCCAATAATATTTTATTTACAGCTTAACAAATATTTTTGTTACTTTAATTTTACGCATTATTTATTTGTATGATATATTTAGAACAAATGGCAGGCATCTAAAGCACTAAACGTTTTTAAAATTCTCATGTAGTTACTACTGTTTCTATTTCTTTCTTAATTTGTGTGTTTTGTGCAGTGTAGGTTTGAAGCAGAAATCAACAGTCTTTTTAGAGTGTGGTGTAACTCTCAGTGTTCTGGGGATCTGCAGCGGGTCTGATGATGATCTGAGGTTTCAGACGACTGAAGCTGAGCTGGTTAGGGTTAGTTTTAGTTTAGGGTTAGGGTTAGAGTTAGATTAGGTGAGTCTCACCGGCGTGGCAGCCGTACAGAAACGAAGATGTAGTCTCCGGGCCGCACGTCGGTGATGTCCACCCACTGGCAGTCGATGTCGTGGCGGTACGTATCCCAGCAGCCCACACTGATGCCCTGATCACCCATGTTATAGCAGCTGTAGCGTTTGCTCAGGCCTGTTACCGTGGAGACGGAGCCGCATGACATCATTACTCTCTCACTTTCATCAGCGTTCAGATCAATACCAAGAGTTTCACATGATCACTGTACTGTAGTATTATTTCACTCCAGTGTAAAATTACTCCTGACATTTTTGTTCTGACGATCAGCTCGTTATTATCCAATTATTATGCAGAAAATAGTTTTTGAAAAAAGAAAGGTTTTTGAAGAGGGAAACGTTTTTTAAGAGAAAAAGTATTTAAAAAAAAAATCTTTCAAAAAAAGTTTTTGGAAAAAAATGGAAAAAAGTCTGAAAAAAAGAAAAATGTTTTTGGAAAAAAAAAATTAAAAAAGGAAAATGTCTTTGAAAAAATACAAGTCAAAAAAAAAATTAAAAAAAGACAAAAGTCTGATTTTTTTTTAAGTCTTTGAAAAAATACAAAAATATTTAAAAAGTCTTTAAAAAAAGATTTTGAAAAAAGAAGCATTTTTGGAAAAAAATTAATAAATACAATTCTGAAAAATCAAAAAAGAAAAAAAAAAAACGTATTTGAAAAAAATACAAAAATATGAAAAAAAGTATTTGAAAAAAAATTTGAAAAAAAAACGTTTTTGGGAAAAATAAAGAAAAATATTCTGAAAAAAAAATCGAAAAAAAAAAAAAGTATTTGAAAAAATATAAAAAGTTTTTGAAGAGCCCAAAAAGTGTTGTGATGTTTGACGATCAGCTCATTATTATCCGAACAGTTTTTGGCGTTATTTTACTCTGAACAACAAGATGGTTCTGAGAGTAAAAGTACAATTCAGAAAATCCATAAAGAGAAAACGTAGAAATATGTATAAAGCTTTAACCGAGCTGAAGTTATCAGCATCAGATCCATTAGTCAGTGGAAACTGTCCACTTCAAATCATATTTACTCAGAATTAATCTAAAGATTCAGATTTTGATGGCCACTATTAATTTTTTTTAATGTTATAAATATTTGATTAAAAAACCAAACGTTTTCAACATTTAATAAAAAAAAATTTAATAGTTTTTTGTTCTCTAATTTCAAAAACAATTAAATTCTTTGTAAATGTTCTTACCAGAGAATGGATTAATGCTACTGCCATTATATTACAGTAAATAAATATTATATAGATTAATAATGGCTGTCAATTAATTAATTTGTAATCAAATTAAATACACAATATGCTGATTAATCACAATTAATTTTGAGAGGTGACTTCTACACTCAGTACTTTAACTTTAACTTAATTATGTTTTTGGCCAGATACATTACATTCTTTAGTCTTTTTTTTTTTTAACACCCATAATAATTAACAATTTTCCAAGTCTATAAGTCACTTTTAAAACAAGTCTTCCTGAAATATCCGGACTTCAGAGACAAAAACAGCTGTTGATTTGAATCTGTTTTGTCTGAGTTTAGGCCCTGATTGAGAAGCCCTGTGTTTGACCGCGAGTTCACCATGCTTTGAGAGGTTTACAGCGCTGCAGTTTGTGTGCTAGTGAACACTGGTTATCTGTGAGTACAGATCGCAGCGTTAGAGCTTCACCTTCAGGGCAGTACGTGTCCTCCAGACAGAAGCTGGCCTTGTGACCCTCCGCGACCTTTGTGCCGTTCAGGGTCAGGAGGTCATAGTGTGTGAACACCTCGATGCTGTGGTAGTGCCTGTAAGAGAGGAGGAGCATGTGACACAATCCTGGCCTCTGATCACACACACTCACACACACACTCACACTCACACTCACACTCACAC
>NW_015557129.1:367437-368159 GCF_001515605.1 Sinocyclocheilus anshuiensis | reverse complement strand
CCACCGTGACACGAGTCCCCATGAGTCTGTGTGTAGTCAGGTTTAAGTCCCCACCAGGATATATAAACCAGTACACACAGGTGACCATCTCACACACACACACTCACACACACACACTCACCGGTGGCACTGGTGCCAGGTCCAGGACTCTCGCGAGGCTCGTGGTCTGAAGTCGGCTCGTCCGAGGTTCATGATGCGTGAGGAGAAGCGCAGCAGCCGCCGGTGACCGTAGGGCCAGCTCATGCGCGCGGCGGAGGACGACAGACAGTTCTCCTCGTGAGCGCAGGTGAGCAGGTGCAGCGGACGGTCCTCCAGATACGCAGACTCCTGCACCAGCTGCGCATCGATCACCAGATCCGGAGCCGCTGAGGACACACACAGCACACGCTCATTAATCACTCACATTTAACCGCTGCAGCGACACACAACATACCACATTGGGGAGCATTTTTTATCAAAATATTATCGGAGCTGCTGGGCCAGAACCAGGTCTCCTGCGGGACGGACCGAACACGAGACTGAATCCGCAGGAATCCACCCAGAGTCTAATAACGGCCGCTATTACAGCTAATTCATGCACATTATCAAATATTTTCCACGTTCCTCTCCACCGTCTATTTAGCGAGAGCCGCTTTTAAACAGGCTTTTATAAGAGTGCAAATGTGCTCCGGTCCAGCGGCTCTATTTTGGGTTTGTTTTCTCTCTGGTTTCCTGCTCTTTCC
>NW_015557129.1:362703-367193 GCF_001515605.1 Sinocyclocheilus anshuiensis | reverse complement strand
CCCTGAATCTGTGCAGGGCTGTAATTACCTCTGCATGGGAAACAACAGCCGTGAAAACAAAAGTTGCACGGGTGTAAACAGTGACAGTGAAACACATTCAGCTCTCCGTTACTAATAAGAGTGATTTCAATGAGTGATCGTTCAGTTGTCACTCATAAGAGTCTCTTCAAGCTGCTTCAGCACAATAGCAGTCGAGCCGAGCGTTACTGTTCACACACGAAGAAATTACATTTCTGACAGCCACTGGTCACAGAAAAGAAATCAAGTCAAACTGCACTGGCATGCTTCCTAACCCATGTGACCAAAAGCACAAATCCTATTGGCTGGCCAGTTTTCTTCACAGTGTGATGGAAAAGAGATTAGAACAATCTCCCTAAGAAATGTTGCACTAGCTATGTTTCCATCCACCTATTTTTATGCAAATTTTGGGATATCGCATTAAAAAAATGCATAAATTCTACAAATGCACATAAAAAAATGTATTTGCTCAACTGAGTCTGATCATTTTTTTGCACAGAAACTACGGTGGAAACACATTTACAGAATAAATTCATCTCATCGCACACCATCTCAAATACAGCTTTAATATTTTGAAATGCCTGAGCCAAATCCATCATCTAAATAATTGAGTGTAATTATCTCACATGATTGATTCCCAAACATCAGGCATCTGAACTCAACATCACATGACCGCGTTTGCTATTGCGATTCTGGCGCGAGTCGTTTATCATGTAAGAAAAAGAGCCAGACTTCACCGGTTGCAACATTTTATTTATGATTCTTCGTGCCAGTTTCCAAGAAAGTGACCATTTTATTCTCTTAAACACATGGGATGGAGACGGTGCTTCATTCACATATGTTTTATGTTATATTCTCATTTTTCATAGTTAAATGCACAACTTTGGTTGGAAACATAGCTACTGATGGTTAGCTTCTTATCCCAAACTCTTGAGCGGTAGTGTAGTAAGTAAATGCTCCTCCATCATGAGATCTGGGACGTACAGATGTAGTACAGAGTTAACGTCACGTACCTGATGGGCTCTGGAAGCGAAGCCGAAGCCGAGCTGTCGACACACCACCATGGCTTCATTAATGCCCCAGTTCTCACTGCAGACGGAGCCCCAGCGCTGCTGACCGTTCACCTCCATCAGCACCTCCACCCGGCCCTCCGCCGCCTCCCGTCCCCCCGCCAGACGCACCTGAGCATCACAGATCCAAAAATATGGATGCAAGCAGCACTTAAGTGCAACAAGAGGGAAAACGAGGAGCTAAACATGGCAGGGAACATCAGACCAACTGCAGAAATGAGTAATCAAAGCCATTTATAAATGATGTACGGCAAAATCATTGAAAAAACAAAGACAATCACTTGTAATATTATTTAATTGCTGATCACTTTTGACCAATAGGTGGCGCTGTGACAAAATTGATATGGTGTATTCAGTGTGAGGTCACAGTGACGTGCTCAAAGTTTGGTGTCAATGTGCAAAAGTGTCACAGAGTTACAGCTTCAAAATCATTTTGGCATCATGCCGTCAGATTTGTTGATGTGTTAAACGATAAACGTTTGGCACAAGTTCAGTAGCTGTTTTGTTGGCATGATCTTAAGATGATCTGAATCAAATTTGGTGAAAATCAGACAAACAGTCTAAGAGGAGTTCGAAAAAGAAGGCTTTCAAAGAAGATCAAAATAAACAGGAAGTATAGCATAACTGGTATCTATGTTCCCGGCATGATCCAAGGAATCTATCTCATGACAACTAGGTGGCGCTGTGCCGAAACTGTGCAGGTGTCCTCAGGTCACGGTTGTCATTAAACACACCAAGTTTGGTCAGAATATGTTAAAGCGTTGTGGAGATATAGTCTCATCTCCACTTCGGCAAACTCTTCATCAAATTTATCCGTGTGTTATTCGAGAACGATTTGACGAATCGATTCGAATTCCTGAACTTTTTATCGGCATGATCTGAAGATGATCTGGTTTGCTTTTTGTGAAAATCAGAGCAACAGTCTAGGAGGAGTTAAAAAGGCTAAGAACTTCAAGAATTTTGATTCTAGTCCTTACGGTTATTGGAATAACATGAGTGCAACTTTGGACAGTTGGTGGCGCTAGAGAGTTTGAGTTAGAGACTCCAAATTTGCTGTGATTAATGTTCATACTGTCCTCTATCGGTGTGCCAAATTTCACAACTTTTTACCATCCGCTTCTACAGGCTGCCAATGGCTCAAAGCGGAAGATTACTGTACTATTACAGTACGTGTCTGCACGTACCGTCGCGCTCAGGCCGGTGTTGGGGACGTTGCAGCGGACAGATGCATCCTGGGAGTGTTTGCCTGAGTAACGCGGAACCTCCTGGAAGCGGCACTGTGTGATGGAGCTCTCCCGGCCCGAACACTGCACCGCGTTCATGTGGATCGGACCTGTACCTGCACAAACACAAACACATGTTCCACGTGCTGATGTCTGGACACCACAAGCCCATTTACCTGCTAGAAATAATCATTAGTGCATTGTGTTTGGCAGACAACTGCAACTGGCCTGATCGCAAGACAAACGGGGGCAGACGTGCATGTGTGATGTGGACGCTGGATTCAGTAAATTACACACACGGGCCAAATGGAAGCGTTTAATAGATGGAAATAGCAGCAGACGGGACGGAGAGACGCGTGCGTACGGACGAGACTCCCTGTAATTAGTGCACGGTTGGGTCATGAAGTCACCAGCAAACGTGTCTCTTACTCTCCTCATCACCACTGAAGAACAGACTGACAGCGTATAATTCAGAACATTTACCCTGAAAATAGAGGCATTGAAACACCAGGGCAAAACCCCAAACCTGAGACGATGGAACAAATGCACATGGTATAGCAGAGCATGCTGGGAAGACATGTTGTGATGTGCATGGTCAGCAGTAAGCATTCAGGGCCCTTGTGTTCCACAACATCTGAGTAACTCAGTGAGTCTCCAGACTGGTTTATGCTGGTTAGTCCTGGACTAACTGCTGGACCAACATTACACCACAAATAAAAAGCCTAGTCTCTCTGTTGAAAGTCTGAAAATGAATAGAAGACACATTATTTCTCTTAAACACTCAATTTTTTTTATTGTATTTTTTTAAATATAAGAATAGTTAGGGTTACAAATATTTTTATTTTAATATTTTTTAAATATTTTTATTGAGTAGTAATAATAATAATAATAATAATACAATTATTATTATGATTTTATAGTCATATCGATATATAATCACAATTTTATGGCCAAATTGTGCAGGATGGTAAGGGTTAGGAATTTTGTTGTTTCATATTTTATGGTAATAATACATGTATTAAAATAATAATCCTTATTATTATTAGATTTATTGCAGGGAGTTAATTTGGAATATTTATTATTTTGTTTAATACTTTTTTAAAATAATAATAATAATAATAAACTCTGGGACGTTCTGCTGGGTTTGTGGTCAGCAGACGTTCACACACAGATCTCCATGTTCTCAAAGCTGAGCCAAAACCGCTCATGCTTGTGTTTCCCGTCCATATATCAGCATGAAATCTATTCTGGTCTAGAATCTGAAACACATCAGCGTCTGAGTATCAGTGAAAAAACCCAGATGGACAGAACGAGACTTAGAAACAGCACAAAAACATCCATGTTTCCTGCGCTTTCCTGTAGTTTAGAGAGGAAAGGATGGCGCTTGCAACTCCAGGGTTGTGGGTTTGATTACCAGGGAAAGCAAGAACTGATAAAGAGTAAATGTGTACAATCAATCAATCAATCAATCAATCAATCAATCAATCAATTCCAACACGAAACTCAACACCTGTGCAAACTGAACGAAAACAAGCTGACAAAAGATTGAATCCAATATTTGGTGATAACAAGTTTGTAGAATTTAGTAGGGACGCTATGGCATGTCTCTACCAATATCCAGAGAATTTCTCACATATTTATTACACTATATACTGATAAACTGAAGATTCACTGGATGCGTTCAGCTGATTTCTATTGAGCTGTCAGCAACTGAACTGCAGCGTCAAACTATTTCAAATATAGTCAATTAAGCTACAAACTCGATCATAAAGCACAATGTTTCCATCTAACATGTGTTTTGAGCTGCAGCTCGTCATATTAATGGAGAGTTTCACTAGTTAGCAGTAAACCGGTTACCTCGCCTGAATATGTTCTAGATTTGTGTTGGATGTTATCTGTGGAATGGAAATATTGGTATTTTATTTGTAAACATCATACTGTTTTCGCTTATTTCAGTTAATGTCACAAAACTAGCGAGCTGAGCCAGTAATAGTGCTGACAGTGTCGTGTAAACCTGACTGAAGACGCGAAAAGCGGAGGAACAGACGAACCGATTCAATTGAGTGAGTCATTTACGCTGGAACTGCTCCGATTGATTCAAACTCAAGTTCATTTTATTTGTATAGCACATTTACAGCAGCCGCTAGGCTGACCAAAGTGCTTTACAGAAGAGAAATTA
>NW_015557129.1:350284-361319 GCF_001515605.1 Sinocyclocheilus anshuiensis | reverse complement strand
TGTAGTTCTAAAATAAATATGAATATGCATTAATTCATCTCACTCACAAAAAAACAACAACACAGATTCAGTATTCCTCAAAATGAATAAAAATAATGCAACTCAGAATATGACACAAACCTGCAATAATTAAATGTTAAACAACACAAATATGCTTTATGTATTTAATCCCATTCTATTTGCTTCTGATCTTCGATGATCCAGTTCAACCGTACTAATAAGCACAAATTACTCTAGACGAACATTTGTGTGTTTTTTTTATTGCTGAAGTGTGTTGAAATATCTTCTGCGTTCTACTTCACTTTCCCTTCAGCCTGAGGCTTATTCATTTCATTTTTGGTGTGAAAAAGCTTTTATATTTGCCAAAAATATAACTTTTTTATTTTAAAAGCAAACAAGCAAGCCCTGTCCAGATTTTAAAAGTAACGCAACTCATTACTTTCCATAAAAAGTAACTAAGTAACGTAATTACTTTTTTAATGGAGTAACGCAATATTGTAATGCATTACTTTTAAAAGTAACTTTCACCAACACTGATCATAACTGTTAAATTCTACAAACCAATATCAGAAAAGCAGTTACCAGTAACTAGCAGGAGCTAAAATAAATAAGAATGATGAATGTGCTCGAGGCGATACTCTTCTTATTTCGCGGCTTTCTGGAATACTTGATTCTGATTGGTCAGTCGCGGAGTTAAGCGGGAAAATATTTTCAAATATTCACGCCGTCTGCTCTTCAAACCGATGATCCCGCGCCTCACACCAACCGTCGCCTCAGAGGATTGAGTATTAATATTAATTTAATATTTTAGCAGTGCCGATTGTTTTGTGTATTGTATCCAGCGACTACTAAATTGTCTCTAGCAATAATTTCAAATAAGATCAAACAATTAAATACGTGTATGTAAGCACTGTTGTTGTAATTTCGACGCATCTGAAATCGGTCACACCATTGATATTACATCAGAAGTTAAAGAAATACTCTAGAAAACTGCGTTTAAACACACGAGCACAGTTCATCTGAATGAGAAAATGTATCTTCTTTAACTTGATGTTGTTCTGCTGTTTTGTGTTCATCTGCTCTTTTTACATTGATATCACTCTATATAGACTCATACAATCAGATACAACAATCATTTCTCAAATATTTATACTGATAAACTGAACATTCACTGGATGCGTTCAGCTGATTTCTTAATGGAGAGTTTCACTAGTTAACAATAAACCGGTTTCCGCACCTGAATATGTTCTAGATTTGTGTTGGATGTTAACTTTGGAATGTAAATATGACTATTTTATTTGTAAACCTCATACTTTTTTCGCTTATTTCAGTTAATGTGATAAAACTAGCGAGCTGAGTCAGTATTAGAGCTGACAGTGTCGTGTAAACATGACTGAAGACCAGAACAGACGAACCGATTCAATGGAGTGAGTCATTTACGCTGGAACCGCTCAGAATGATTCAAACTCGTGACTTCGATCATTCGGTTCAAGCGATTCACTAGCAAAAAACAGTTCAAAAGAGCCATTAATTTTCGACATCGCTTGTAATGAAAACTCCGAATCGGTTAAACCATTGCGTCGCAAAATGATTAACTGTTTCGAAGCGCTCAAATCGGTTCGCGAATCGTTTGATTCAGATCGGGACTTCGGAGCGCGAATCGCGAATCTTTGTTCTGATTTCGTTTTTATTAAACAGTAGAAAACATCAAACCATTAAGACAGTACAGTAAAAAGAAAGAAATTATGTTTTTATTATAGTAAAAGTGTAGTAACCATGTTTTTTTGTGTAACAAAAGTTATACAGTTTTACTACAAATACCATGGTTAAACTATAGCAAAGTTAATTTGTGGTTCCCCTGGTTTAACTATAGTAACCATGCTTTTGTCACCTTAAGAGGACACACAGATGAATATAGAGATGCAGTTTCCACTGCTTTAGAGATCAGATGAACATTAATAACTCTGATCAAAGTTTCTCTGCGGTTCATTAGCAAACAAGCGAATGAATCTTCCTCAGAAGAGACAAAACAGCAACTCTCTTCAGTGTCTGACTTCTATTATAATCACGTCCAGAAGCTTTTGGTGAGATTTGGAGTAACTCATGAATCTGTAGTTTGATCTCTTCATATTTAAGGAGAGAACTGTAGTTTCTAAAGTCAGACATCGCTTCTTATGATTTTCAAGGCTGTAGAGTTTAGTTTAGAGACGCTGTGACATGATCCTAACAATATCAGACACTGATCAATCATCTCTAGCAATCATTTTGATCAAACAATTAAATGTCTGTAATCTGCTGTTATTCCCCATCAATGCCACAATCAAACCTACACTCTTGTGTGATAATATATAACAAGAAATTTATAAAAACAAAATTGTAGGCCAATCATTTTGAGTGTGGCCAAAAAAGTACAAAAATGTTTTGGTAAGTTGTTTATCCTGTGTGAATAAATCCAGAGAGTTTTAGTCCAGCGTGAAAACATTAACTAGCATTTTTAGGAAAAAGAAAATCCTCAAATCCTTGGGATAAAATGACCGGAACACAACATGAGGCTCAATCACAGACATTATTTTAGGCATTTAACCAAAAAACCATCAAAAATCCATTGACTTCAGGACGACGGAACCGGAAGTTTCGGCCTGCAAAAATACATCATCCTGCAGGATTATACAGCGGCAGGTTAAACAAAAGAGCTGAAACGACCGTCCTAACGAGTCACTGAATTAAAGCAGCAGTTAAAACACCCACAAGCACCTGCTGGAACACACAGAGCTCTCGGTGTCGCATGGAAACACAACAAACTAACAGAAACACCACAGAGACCGCTGGATAGCATCGTGTGAGAGCAGCATGTATATATATATATGGTCTGTCTGAGCGCTGGTGGTCCGCTCTGGTGGGCAGCATGACTTTAGGAAACCACTTATTTGCCACATCAACAGAGATCCATGCAGGGCTGTGATTGGCTGAGAGCAGTCACATGACCCGAGAGCAGCCCGGAGCCACAGACACATGAAGAGAAGATCAGAAGAGCTGAAGAAGCATTAATGATCGTCAGAAAACACACCAGACACTCAGTCTGTTTAGATCACATCACACGCCTGTCTGCACACAAACACAAACACACCACTCAACAAACAGCATTCATACAGCAAAATATACATGCTTTCTCACCAATATATATTTCAAATACATGCTAAATATACGTTTTAAACAGTGAAGCTCAATGAAACATATTTTTGAAGAATTATATAAAAAAAATAAAATAAAAAATATATATATATATATATGCTTTTTTTTTTTACTTTTTAAAAATACATTTCCAATCTTACAGTAGCTTCTATTTAGGCTTTATTCATTGTTTTCCTAATGTGTCAAATATTCAGTTCTAGAGAAAAAACAAGTTTACAAAATATATTTTTAAATGCTTTATAAAATAGATATTAAATATATTTTCAAAAAATATATTGGTAAAAAAAAAAGTAAATATATTTTGAAACCTGTTTTAGCATTGCCGTATGGGTCTGATCACTTTAACAACCTGTTTTGTGTAAAACACTGGGATTTTCTTCAACATCCTTCAACCAAAGTCCCTCTTTAGAGAAGAAAAGTGTCTGTTAGGAAATCTGTGTCAAACTAATTCTATATTTATATTTAAATATAAAGATGTGACGATTAGATTTACACCAGTGAACTGCTCTTTACTCTCATGAAATGAAAACACATTTAATCTTCCAAACGAAGCAACAGGCAGAAACGAGCTGCGATGGGTGGAGTGAAAGCAGCTATTAAAACCCCTCGCAGAAGCACAGTCTCACTGCGGCTGGAGTTTAATATAGACAGCACAGAAACAGAGACTCAAGCCCGTCATTTAGCGCTCAGAATAAACCACAGAACAATACACACAACACCGCTTCTCTCCTGAACTCACATGAAGAACACATATCTGGGGCAGAAGAATGAAGCATTCACTGCAAAAACACATATATTTGTTCTTGTTTTAATCATAAACTCACTTCATTTTGACACCTTTCTCAGACTTCTGTCTTTTTAATGAATCTGTAGAGATCTGCTCTGGAAAACAAGCCAGATTCTGAGGAAGAGCTGTGAAACTGATATAAAGTGAGAGTGAACTAAAGGTCAAAACTATTAAATCTAGTCCAGACCACATAAATACTGCTCATTAAAGCTGTGGTGTTTCTTATTAAAGTGTCTCTCAGTGCTGCAGTGAGCAGAATAAGGGGCTACTGTCAAATAAAGCTTGTTAATGTAAGCGAAAGCCCCGCCTCCGTGCTGCTCTGATTGGTCCAGTGTTTCAGAGCCCCGCCTCTGGACTGCTCTGATTGGTCCAGTGTTTCAGAACTGATTCGTTCTGAGTGTTTGATCGTTGTTCTCGTGTCTCGTATCTTTCGCAGAATCTCACACATTAAATGTTTTCTAAAAACGCGGCGTTCAAATTAAAATATGTACGTGACTATAAGCTGTGTGTTTTTTCTCAATTCCACTGCCAACATTTTGCGTTGTTTTTTTTAAAGAAAAAACACATTTTGTATGAACGACTCTTTAGATTCCATACGGAAAAAACATACATATTTTCTGAGGCCAAAATATACTTTAAACACATGCTAAATATATGTTGGTAACAGTGAAGCTCAATGAAAAATATTGTTGAAATATAAAATATATATTTCTTGGTGATTTTTATTCAAATGTGTTAAATATTTACACGTTATAGACAACAAAGTACGTTTTTCTTCAAATGTGACATATTTGAATTTATTTATGTAATGTATTTAAATATTTTTTGTATATTTTGAAAATATATTTTAAAAACATAAATATTTAAAAATATTTTTCAAAAATAAAGGGAAAAAAGCTCAAATATATATTTATATAAATAGATTTTGAATAATATTTTAGCAAATATATAGTAGGCAATGTTTTGTATATTTTTGAAAAAAAACCAAAACATAAATATTTAAAAATATTTTTCAAAAATAATTTATTTACATAATAAAATATTATATTTACATACATAGATTTTGAGTCATATTTTAGCAAATACATATTTTTTTTTGCAATTATTTGCATATTTTAAAACTTAAAAACAATATATATATATATATAGAGAGAGAGGCAATTTTTGGTATATTTTTGAAAATAGTTTTTAAAAAACAAATATTTAAAAATATTTTTCAAAAATAAAGCAAAAAAGCTCAAATATATATTTATATAAATAGATTTATGAATCATATTTCAGCAAATATATATATATGTTTAGCCATTATTTATATATTTTGAAACGTATTCAAAAATAAAAATAAATAAAAAAAAATATATGGCGTATGGTGACTGAAGGTCTGTTCAGCTGGTTTAATCAGTCTCAGTCAGTCATTATCAGGGCAGATCACGACACGCTTGCTCTGAATCTCACGATCCTCCTGTCCTGTTAACACTGAGAGCTGATGGAAACACACGCACTCTGATGAAGAAGGAGAGAGTTTATCAGACAGAAACTGAACGACTCGAGCAGCCGGCGGTTCCTGTGCCTGTCTCTTATTCACGGCTCTCAGTCTCTGGGCTTCTGACCAGCGCTCGCACAGAACAGACACATATATAAGCAGTCAGACTGGAATCAGCTAATTACATGCGATTAGAGGAGGACACATGCTGCTATTCCTGACACTAAACACAGTCTGTGGAAGAGCTCAGAGCCTCAGATGTTTAGAAAGACGAGCAGCCAAACTCAGACGAACACACTCCAACCAGTGTTACTTAGTATCACTCATATACTCTTACAGTTCTTGATAGTTCTTGAAGTTTAGCTATTTTAGTGCATCAAGTTAAACTAAATTATTATTATTATTTTAGTTTCAGTTTTCATGTTAGGTTATACTTTTATAGGTTTAGCTAATATATTAATTTTAGTAATTGTTTTATTATTTTTGTCATTTTAAATATATGTCTTTACAGGTTTAATTAATTTTTTATGTCAGTTTTAGTTTTAGTTATTTTAGTACATAAAGTTAAACTACATTAAACGGAGAAATGTTGCCTTAGATACTAGTTCAAATACGTTTTTAGATACGTTTAAGGTTTTATATTTTATTTTATTTCAGTTAACATTTATTTTTATTATTTATTATAAATTTTTTAATCATTTATTTATTTATTTATTTGTCATTCTCACATTTTATGTTCCACTTCAACTTTCATTGACGTATAATTTGTTAAAATGTGTATTAAATTGGAAAAAGGCAAATTATACACATTTTCTCTAGTGGTCTGAGACTACTTTTTATATTTTAATTTATGTACTAACAGATGCTAAGTTTCAGTTTTAGTTTTAGTGAACTATAATAACTCTAGTTAGTACACCATGGGAGCTGGTTTATTGTTGGTCTATCAGTTTGCATCAGTTGGTTAACCACTTAAACCAACTAATGACCAAGCTGGATCATCTAGAAACCATGTGAAACTTGGAATATTTACACAAATAAGCAGAATATTCCGTTAAACTGGATTAAATCAGGTTGCATTAACTAGTCTTACAGGTTAGTCATGACTTGCTCTCAGTATGTTGATGAGGAACCGCACATACTCACCGGTACACGCGTGTGTCGAGCTGCTCCGCTGACGGGAATCCCAGCATGCCACACGCTACACGACTGCTGCTGAGATCCCAGCCCACACTACACACCTGCCTCCATTTCCCAGCATGCCTCACCTCCAGCACACCCTCCGGCACCATGGCAGCGCTCCGAGCGGCGCTCAGAACGGCTCGGAGACGCACCTCGTCCAGCCGGAGCGACCCAGACAACTGAGAGAGACACGGACAAACATTAACCCTGCGAAGCCTGACAGATGAAACTAGATAAAAAAGTTTGTCAAGACAAACTTTAGGTTGGCTTGAGAAAGCCTAGCCTCAAAGTTTAAAGCAGTTGTAAAAGCCTGAAGTTAGAAAATTTAGATTAGATAGATGTTGATAACATGTTTCTAGCATGATTAGCATGTTTTTAGCATGATTTGCCTGTCACTAGCATATTGCTGGCATTATTAGCATGTTACTAGCATGTTGATTAGCATGTTACTAGCATGTTTCTAGCATGATTAGCAAGTTACTAGCATTTCACTAGCATGTTTCTAGCATGATTAGCATGTAACTAGCATGATTAGCAAGTGACTAGCATGTTTCTAACATGATTAGCAAGTTCCTAGCATGTCGCTAGCATGTTTCTTGCATGAATAACAAGTTACTAGCATGTTCCTAGCATGATCAGCAAAGTTACTAACATGTCGCTTTTTTAATCATTTATTTATTTATTTATTTGTCATTCTCACATTTTATGTTCCACTTCAACTTTCATTGACGTATAATTTGTTAAAATGTGTATTAAATTGGAAAAAGGCAAATTATACACATTTTCTCTAGTGGTCTGAGACTACTTTTTATATTTTAATTTATGTACTAACAGATGCTAAGTTTCAGTTTTAGTTTTAGTGAACTATAATAACTCTAGTTAGTACACCATGGGAGCTGGTTTATTGTTGGTCTATCAGTTTGCATCAGTTGGTTAACCACTTAAACCAACTAATGACCAAGCTGGATCATCTAGAAACCATGTGAAACTTGGAATATTTACACAAATAAGCAGAATATTCCGTTAAACTGGATTAAATCAGGTTGCATTAACTAGTCTTACAGGTTAGTCATGACTTGCTCTCAGTATGTTGATGAGGAACCGCACATACTCACCGGTACACGCGTGTGTCGAGCTGCTCCGCTGACGGGAATCCCAGCATGCCACACGCTACACGACTGCTGCTGAGATCCCAGCCCACACTACACACCTGCCTCCATTTCCCAGCATGCCTCACCTCCAGCACACCCTCCGTCACCATGGCAGCGCTCCGAGCGGCGCTCAGAACGGCTCGGAGACGCACCTCGTCCAGCCGGAGCGACCCAGACAACTGAGAGAGACACGGACAAACATTAACCCTGCGAAGCCTGACAGATGAAACTAGATAAAAAAGTTTGTCAAGACAAACTTTAGGTTGGCTTGAGAAAGCCTAGCCTCAAAGTTTAAAGCAGTTGTAAAAGCCTGAAGTTAGAAAATTTAGATTAGATAGATGTTGATAACATGTTTCTAGCATGATTAGCATGTTTTTAGCATGATTTGCCTGTCACTAGCATATTGCTGGCATTATTAGCATGTTACTAGCATGTTGATTAGCATGTTACTAGCATGTTTCTAGCATGATTAGCAAGTTACTAGCATTTCACTAGCATGTTTCTAGCATGATTAGCATGTAACTAGCATGATTAGCAAGTGACTAGCATGTTTCTAACATGATTAGCAAGTTCCTAGCATGTCGCTAGCATGTTTCTTGCATGAATAACAAGTTACTAGCATGTTCCTAGCATGATCAGCAAAGTTACTAACATGTCGCTAGTATGTTTCTAGCATGATTAGCATGTTACTAGCATGTTGCTAGCATGAATAGCAAGTTAGTAGCATGTCGCTAGTATGCTGTTGGAATGTTTCTAGCATGATTAGCATGTCGCTAGGATAGATAGATAGATAGATTAGAAATATTAGATAAGTTTGAATGAGTTTGAATGGGTCAGAAATAGTACATAGAAGGGAAGCGTGATTGAGTCTAATGGGCTTCAGTGTGTTTAGATTAGAATTTTGACAGTTGGAGTTTGAATAGTCTTGGCTCACCTGAACATTCAATCAATGTAAGTCTATGGGATTTTTATGATTTTTATGATCTTCAGTTTTATGAAAACTATAAGTCGGATCAGTCTGAAAAGATATAGCAACCCGAGTCAGATCGGTCTGAAGAGCTGGGCTGAGTTTGGTGGTTCTAGCTTAAAAGCTCTAGGAGGAGTAGCGTTCAGAACTTTAGTCTAAGAAGAATAATAATAAAAAGCTTAAGTAGCAGATCAGTAGGCTGGCTTTCTCAAGCTAACCTAATAACAGAAAATATATTGTTTGATAGTGTCACTCTACATCTCCAGTAACATGTCTCAGTGAGATGAGACTGAAATGCTCCAAACATATAATGCAGTGATTGAGAGCTGAAGAAATAAAGGCTCCTCAGAAGATGTGAGATGTTCTGGAGGCTTGTGAAGCTGAAGCTGGACGTTTGTACAATTACACTAAAAGAGCTTTGACTGGATAAAACACTCTAAACTATCCATCAGAAACAGAAAGTGCTGAAACAGCCAATCAGAATCCTCCAGAGAGCTGTCAATCATCAGACGAGCCGGCTCCAAGCGACTGCAGTTTACAGCATGTTTACACTGCTAGTCTTCAATTACATGACACTGTTAACCGCTGGAAAAACTGAGCAGATTAACACGGTCAGACTAGAGCTGCTGTGATGCTGGTTCAAGAAGGACTACCAGTTTAGTTGGTCAACCAACTAAACCAACTAATGACCAAGTTGGATAATCTAGAAACTATCTAAAACCTGGAATATTTAATTGAAAACGGTTATATTTTTGTGTAAACTGTGATACATGTTATTTTTCAGGGTTCACAGATGAATAGAAAGTTCAGAAGAACAGCATTTATTTGAAATAGAAATCTTCTGTAATGTTATAAATGTCTTTACTGTCACTTTCCATCAATTTAATGCATCCTTGATGAATAAAAGTATATATTTCTTTTTAAATCATACATTATCCCAAACCTTTGAATGGAAAAATATTGTGCAGCACAACTGTGTTCAACATTGATAATATTCAGAAATGTTTCTAATAATCAGCATATTAGAATGTTGTAATGAAAATGAGTAATGATGCTGAAAATACAGCTGCGCATCACAGAAATACATTACAGTTTAACAGATATTCACATAGAAAACAGCTGTTTTACATTATAATAATATTTAAATTTTTACTCTATTTTTGATCAAATAAATGCAGCCGTGCTGAGCATTAGAGACTCTGACCTGCTCGTCCATGTCGGTGAAGTCCAGATCCATCCTGTTACTGTGCTCCACCGGCTCGGGACTGTAAACCGGCTCCGGCGCTGGTGCTGGTCTCTCAGGGTTTCGTGTGGTCTGAGCGGGCGTCACTTCCTGTGCTCGTCTGTAGGAGGCTCTGCTGCGCAGGAAGTCCGGGATCTGGTGTCCCCGCGGGGTGACGGCACTCTCGAACCCGTTCCTGCGCAGCTGGATGCGATGACCGGTGAGCTGCGGTGAGGACGGGCCGCGGCCGCCGCGGTGGAGGCCGATCTCGTGCCCGCGCTGAGGAGCGTTCGAGACCAGGTTAGAGATCTGAGGTGAAGGAGGCTCTTGGTACCGGGGGACGTGACCCTGGTTGGGTGGATCCGGACTGCAGACGACTCCCAGATCTTCAGCGTGAGTGCAGTCGCTCACACCCCAGCCGTTTGACCGACACTCCGACAGAGAGCTCTCGCTGCCCGAACACCAGACGTTATCCAGCCAGATCGGACCTGAACACACCAGAACCAGTCATTTCTACTCGAGCACTGAGAGAAGAGTGTGCTGGAACAACATGAGCAGACTGTGAACATATTAAAGTCAACATGAGACAGTCACAACCTGTGAAAAACACAGACGTGATGAACTGATGGGACGGTGACAGTGTGTCTGTATGAAGGCGGTTGATCAATAAGAGCGACTGATGACGTCAGATGAGGACGGAAAGCCACATTATTTAAGTGCTTTATAAAATACGGATTTCTCCCATGGAATAAATAGGCCTATATAAAAAGGGTACATGCGACTTTTTGTTTTAATTAGACATTTTTTCTCAGAATTGTGAGTTTTTAACAAATGATCAATTGTAAGACGTAAATTTAGAGTTTTGACTTTTTTTCGCAATTCTTACCTTTTCCCTCAGAATTCTGATTTACATTTCGCAAATACCTCGCAATTGTTAGATATAAACTCAAAATTCTGAGAAAAAAGTCGAAATTCTAAGTTTACATTTCAGAATTAATAACTCGGAATAAATAACTCGCAATTGTTAGATATAAACTCAAAATTCTGAGAAAAA
>NW_015557129.1:349130-349743 GCF_001515605.1 Sinocyclocheilus anshuiensis | reverse complement strand
GAATTAATAACTCGCAATTGTTAGATGTAAACTCGAAATTCTGAGAAAAAGTCAGAATTCTAAGTTTACATTTCAGAATTAATAACTCGGAATTAAGAACTCGCAATTGTTAGATATAAACTCGAAATTCTGAGAAAAAGTCGGAATTCTAAGTTTACATCTCAGAATTGATAACTCGGAATTAATAACTCACAATTGTTAGATATAAATTCGAAAGTCTGAGAAAATAGTCGGAATTCTAAGTTTACATTTCAGAATTAATAACTCGGAATTAATAACTCGCAATTGTTAGATATAAACTCGAAATTCTGAGAAAAAGTCGGAATTCTAAGTTTACATCTCAGAATTAATAACTCGGAATTAATAACTTACAATTGTTAAGATATAAACTCGAAATTCTGAGAAAAAGTCGGAATTCTAAGTTTACATTTCAGAATTAATAACTCGCAATTGTTAGATGTAAACTCGAAATTCTGAGAAAAAGTCAGAATTCTAAGTAGAATTAATAAAATTAATAACTCGGAATTAAGAACTCGCAATTGTTAGATATAAACTCGAAATTCTGAGAAATTCTAAGTTTTCTGAGTTTATATCTAAGAATTAATAAATTTTA
>NW_015557129.1:340206-349008 GCF_001515605.1 Sinocyclocheilus anshuiensis | reverse complement strand
CTTAGAAAAAGTCAGAATTCTAAGTTTACATCTCAAAATTAATAACTCGGAATTAAGAACTCGCAATTGCTAGGTATAAACTCGAAATTCTGAGAAAAAGTCGGAATTCTAAGTTTACATCTCAAAATTAATAACTCGGAATTAAGAACTCGCAATTGCTAGGTATAAACTCGAAATTCTGAGAAAAAGTCGGAATTCTAAGTTTACATCTCAAAATTAATAACTCGGAATTAAGAACTCGCAATTGCTAGGTATAAACTCGAAATTCTGAGAAAAAGTCGGAATTCTAAGTTTACATCTCAGAATTAATAAATTGGAATTAATAACTCACAATTGTTAGATAACTTCGAAATTATGAGAAAAAGTCGGAATTCTAAGTTTACATCTCAGAATTGATAACTCGGAATTAATAACTCACAATTGTTAGATATAAATTCGAAAGTCTGAGAAAATAGTCGGAATTCTAAGTTTACATTTCAGAATTAATAACTCGGAATTAATAACTCGCAATTGTTAGATATAAACTCGAAATTCTGAGAAAAAGTCGGAATTCTAAGTTTACATCTCAGAATTAATAAATTGGAATTAATAACTCACAATTGTTAGATAACTTCGAAATTATGAGAAAAAGTCGGAATTCTAAGTTTACATCTCAGAATTAATAAATTGGAATTAATAACTCACAATTGTTAGATAACTTCGAAATTATGAGAAAAAGTCGGAATTCTAAGTTTACATCTCAGAATTAATAAATTGGAATTAATAACTCACAATTGTTAGATAACTTCGAAATTATGAGAAAAAGTCGGAATTCTAAGTTTACATCTCAGAATGAATAACTCGGAATGAATAACTCGCAATTGTTAGATATAAACTCGAAATTCTGAGAAAAAGTTGGAATTCTGCGTTTACATCTTGCCAATTAACTTTTAACAATTAATAATTCGTGAATTGCGATATATACATTCGCAATTGTGAGTAACAGAGTCAACTGTGCGATAAAAAGTGGCAACTAACATTTTAAGGCCGGGAACTTGTCGTAGTAAGTGAATTTATGTTTCTCTGTTTTTTTCCCCATCATCTTCATCCTCACTGAACACCGAGTAGAGATGCTTACCGCGGCCCTCGCCGAACTTGGCGCTGTGAGCCCAGGTGAGTCCGCGGGAAAAGCCCAGTTCGCGACACACCACGTTGGCCAGATTGATGTTGACGTCGTCGTCACACACGGTTCCCCACGCGCCGTTATACAGCACCTCCAGCCGGCCCTCGAACCTGTTCCTGCCGCCCTCCAGACGCAGCTGGAACCCCGGGACCCCCTGCGCGAGCGGAGCGACGGTGAGGAGCAGGAGGAGCAGCTGGAACATCATCATCATCATCATCATCATGTCCTCCGCCTGCGGTCGGACACATGCATTACACATCAACCTCTCAAATGCAATCAGAGATAATGACTCCTGCCAGCAGTAATTAACCCAAAGCACAGAGCAGACAAGACAACGAGAAGTTAAAATTAACCAGCGTTCAACCAGGAGTGAAGATCAGTGGATCATGACGTGGAGATCTGAAATCACTGCAGAAGCTGCATGCGTGTATGTTCCAGCGGTCTGAGGCCGTCATCATCACATTCACAGCTGCATGTGTGTTATATCACAACCGCAGGCGTATAAACCACACACACATTCCACTGAAACGCTCAGAATGGCCTCAAAACTCACTGAGAACTGCAGCTCATGGTGGATTGAGGCTTTATGGGAATGTTCAGCCAAAACAACAATATGAGAAGATCTTTTGAGAAATACCTGGTTTTTGTCCGTATAATGAAAGTCAATGGGCTTCAATGTTGTTTGGTTCCCAAATATCTTCATTTGTGTTCAGCTCAATTCTTAGTTTATAATAACTAGCAATTGTTGGGTTTAAACAAAATTCGGAGGAAAAAAGACAAAAGGCTGAGTTTACATCTTAGAAATAAACTTGAAATTTGTGCAAAAAGCTGTTCATATCTCACTGATATAAAGGTTAGACTCTAAAGGTCATGGTGGATGGAGTCTTTATGGGAAAGTTCAGGCATAAATCAACATTCTGTCATGATTTAGAAGATATTTTGAAAAAGGTCTGCATTTTATTAACCATACAGTGAAAGTCACTGTGGTTTCAGATATCTTCATGTGTGTTCCAAAAGAAAGAAACTCATACAGCTTTGACATGATAGAGAATAAATGATGACAGAATGATAATTTTTTGGGTGAAGTGTCCCTTTAAATTCAAAGAGAATGAGATTCTGATGCACGAATACACTATTATTAATCATGCAAGTAAATCCAATAAAAACTGAGAGACTGAAGGAAAACTAACAGAGGAAACCAGACAGAAAAACAATAGAGAGCTTCATGAAATACCCGTGAATGCTCTGAGCAGAAAACAATCAATAGATGAAGATGAAGATGAATGAGATGATGAGAGGAATGATGAGCAGTAAACTCACCTGAGAGAGTGACGCGTGTGATCAGAGCAGAGCAGCAGAAAGACTGAGAGAGAGAGAGAGAGAGAAACCCACATACAGCTTTGACATGATAGAGAATAAATGATGACAGAATGATAATTTTTTGGGTGAAGTGTCCCTTTAAATTCAAAGAGAATGAGATTCTGATGCACGAATACACTATTATTAATCATGCAAGTAAATCCAATAAAAACTGAGAGACTGAAGGAAAACTAACAGAGGAAACCAGACAGAAAAACAATAGAGAGCTTCATGAAATACCCGTGAATGCTCTGAGCAGAAAACAATCAATAGATGAAGATGAAGATGAATGAGATGATGAGAGGAATGATGAGCAGTAAACTCACCTGAGAGAGCGACGCGTGTGATCAGAGCAGAGCAGCAGAAAGACTGAGAGAGAGAGAGAGAAACCCAGCTACTGCTCTCTCTCTCTCTCTCTCTCTCTCACTCACTTTTCTTTTTTCTTCTGGTTTATGTAAAGTCGAGTGATTTTTTTTTAAGTGAATTGTTTTATAAAGAGCAGTTTTAAAGGGACACACTCACTCTGAGTCTTACCTCAACTCTACATGAGTTCATTTGACTGATTTCTTACTTGATGGAGGAACACTGAAGGAGAGATTCGAGGACTCTTTTCACACCAGACATGAAGAAACACCTAGAAACTAGGGAGGCTTGTTTGTGTCATGGAATTAGCAACAACAACAAAAAAGTCATTGCAACATTTTATCTCACAATTATGAGAAAAAAGTCATAATTGTGAGATATAAACTCATAATTCCCTAACAGAAATTAACCATGGTTTTATTATAGTAAAACTGTAGTAACCAGATTTTTTTTTTTTGCCAGATCAATGGCTATTTGTATAACCACAGTTTTATTACAAATACCATGGTTAAACTATGGTATTCAGTTGTACAAAAAAAAAAAAGTGAGATGTAAACTCAGAACTCTGTAAAAAAGGAGATATAAATTCAGAATTGCATGATATAAACTCGCGAAAGCAAGAAAAAAGAATTAAGTCACAAATACCTTTTTTTTTATTCTGTGGTGAAATTTTTTTATATGTAAACTCAGAATTGTAAGATATAAACTTGCAATTTCCTTTTTTTGTGTATTTTTCTGTTCCATGTCAGAAACAGGCTTCTGTAAGAAACATTGTAACATGTTAAAAACACTTTTTGACAACTGCATAGCAACAAAATAACAACTACGCAAAACACCATAGCAACTGCCTAGCGACGCCTTGGAAACCATCGAGTTCAACACTGGAAAGCGTCACTCATGTTTTCCTCATTAAATGTAAAAATATCTTTATGATCGCAATGATTGTTGTTCATTTATGCAGCAGTAAAGCAAACTGATGCATCATGTTTGTCAGTTTCTCCTAAAGCTCAGAATCTCAGTGTTTGTGCAAAATGAGTGAGTGTGTGTGTGTGTGTGTGTGTGAGTGAGAGAGAGAGAAATAAACACACACTCTCTCTCTCCAGAGATCCTCACCATCATCACGTCCTTCTCTGAGACCCGCGTCGCTTCGGATGATGAGGAGAATTAAAGAGGACTGACGTCACACCTCAAGCTCAACGAGTCCTTTATGAGACTCCGCAGATGATTCAGCGTCAGACGAGGGTCTTAAAAGCGATGCAGACTATTAATGGAGACACAGACGCAATAACTAGTCTTTCTTCTTTAAGTTATTTGTGTAGACGGCGTTTAAAATGAATGATTGTTCCATTACACATCTTAATTTCTTTCTGGTAGTTGTGGCGTCCTCTGCTGGAGAGCTCTTCACTCACAGATTCATTATTAACACTGGTGTGTGTGTGTGTGTGTGTGTGTGTGTGTCTGTGAGTGTCTATAAGTGTGTGTGTGTGTGTGTGTGTGTGTGTGTGTGTGTGAGAGAGAGTTATTGTCTATAAATCTGTCTGTGTGTGTGTGTGTGTGTGTGTCATTTTCTAAATTATTAACGTGTTTTAAATAGGCTACAGAAATGGAATAAACTGTAAAGTGCAAATCTAGCCTTGTGTTTTGCTCCTTGAGTGTAAGGTTTTGCTAATTGTTGGAAAAGTTTAATTTTAGTGTGTAAGCAATTGTAAAAAACTGTAACTACTAAACGAGCGTGAAGACATGAGCAGAACCGATTGAAGGAGGGCCATTCCTGCCAAACCTCATAATATCTTTACGAGTTTAGTGCAAATAAACCAGTTACATTCAGTGAGCAGCATAATGAAATAAATACAAATAAAAACTACGCCATACTGTAATCACACACACATATGATCATCCAAACCGCTGTGAAGTGAAAAGGCAAAATATGTCTCTGATATAGACTTTTTGAATTTGATTAGATTTTGATATTTTCTGCTTTCATTTAGGTTTTAGTAATTTTATTCTATAGTATTTATTAATTAAACGTTTTTATTTATTAGTTTTTAGTTTATTAGTTCAGAAAGGTTGCCTTAGATACTAGCTGAAATAAGCTGAAGTTTTTTATATTTTCTTTCAGTTAATATTTCGAGCTTGTGGTGCGACGCTCCGTTCAATCGCTCGCGGCCCAAGCGGCTCAAATCCCGTCCCGACATTACATTTCCTCTGTACTATACACTATGAATATGTAATATATATATATTACATATATGTAATGAATTTCTTGAATAAATGTCAATTACAGCAGGCCTATATTTATGATATTATGGCTTTAAAGCACTACTTCATAAAGTAGGCTGTATATATAAATAAACAAACGCCACGTGACATGATCAGATGATTTCTTAACTGCTGTTTTCTCACCGCTGTCATGCTTGTTGTGTTTATTTTGTTAATAGGAGGAAAGCACGCAGCACATATTAATCTAAACGTCGCTCTCATAAGTGTGGATGTCGGGATGTTCGTTAGCTCATGCTCATAGTTTTAATTAGAATACATCACATCCGGTCTAGCCGCTGAAGTTCAAATATTTTAACGCATCCGTCAAATCGAATCCAAAATTTTCACATAGGCACACGATCGGAGTTCCGCGCAGCTCCCACACTTCTCTCTGTTGGAAGTGAATGACTTCCAGTCTGTCGCTTGTTTAGTGGCGGCTTTACACATTGTTTGGTCGTGCACTGATTACATTACTTGCCCTTATGCCGAGTTCACACTGCACGATTTTAGCCCGATTTTTCACTCGCCGACAAATGCCCGAAATCGGAGGCAAATCGGTGCTCGTTCACACGAGTGACAATCACGCAGTGTGAATTATTAAAGACGCGATCTGAGGGAATCGTCGATGCGTCACCGACGCCCGTGAAATATTTGGCATGCTAAATATCTGGAGCTGTCGGCGATTCACAATCACGCTGTGTGCAATGAGTTCTGACTGAAAAATACATCGGCGATGACCTACAGCCAATGAGAGAGCAAGATACAGGGCAGAGGGAAGTTTGGGGAGGAGTTATATGAAACGTAGTTTGCGGACCAGTGTTGCCAAATCCACGATTGCCGACGGTTGTTTTTTATGTCAGCAGGTTGAAGCGACCCCAATAACGTGATATTTAGGCCCTGGAATGTGAATTGCACCAGGAGAACCCCGCCAAAAAAATGTGTATTTTACCCCCCAACGCGATTTTTACTGGGGGACCCCCTCGAAAGCAATTGGGCTATTTTCAGGCTAGTCTTGAGTAGTAATTGGGCGGGTTTTGTAGCGAAAACCTGGCAACCCTGCACCAGACAGCGCTGTCGGCGATTCTTCCTATTGTAAAGTCATGCAGTGTGAAACCTCCTGTTGCCGATCCATCATGCAGTGTGAACACAGCAGCAACTGAATGCTACCCCAGATAGTCACGCAGTGACACCAACAGTGATGCGACGTCTTTGAAAATCGTGCAGTGTGAACTCGGCCTTACTTTCACTGATCAGGGGTCGAGAGAAAGAGAGATGACTGACAAGACTCAACTGAATGATCGAAGTCACGAGTTAGAATCAATCGGATCGGTTCCAGTGTCAATGACTCACTTAATTGAATCAGTTCGTCTGTTCCTCTTTTCTGGTCTTCAGTCATGTTTACACGGCACTGTCAGCTCTACTACTGGCTCAGCTCGCTAGTTTAATGACATTAACTGAAATAAGCGAAAAAAAGTATGTTTACAAATAAAATATCCATATTTCCTTTCCAAAGATAACATTCAACACAAGTTCAGTTCATATAGTATCTGTGCAATCAAGTCGATAATACTGCCAGAAGCGTCCCCAACGAAGCAAGCTATCCAGCGGCAAGGAACCAAAACTCCATCGGTGACAGAAATGGAGAAAAAAACCTTGGGAGAAACCAGGCTCCTCTAGATCTCTGATGGTCTGAGGGTGAGCAGATTTTCATTTTGGGGGGAATTATTTGTTTAAAGAACACAAAGACACAGAAGCAACTGGTTTAACAGACTGAAATTTAGTCACTTTGCAAAGTTTAACACAATATTACCACTGAATCATGATGAGCATGACATCGTTTGTAATAATGACCCAAACAATAGTTTTACAGTCTTATCTGAGAGTATGTTGATTACAGGATATTAAAATAATCAGTCCAATGAACAGAAACTGCATTAGATCCAATTAAACCAAATGTATTTTTGATGAAATGAACTCAAGATACTCAAAAACATACAGAACTCAAGACATTTAACTGATGTAGCAAAGCCTGGTTCAGATCTGCTGGACTATCAGAGGTTCAGTGTTTATGATGACTGATGGAATGTTTCACACTTGCTGCTGTTTTTTGTTGGTTACTAGCTGGTTAATGTCATAAGTCTGATCACACACATCTCTCCGGATCTGAGGAATCGATCACAAACAGTAACTGTTAGGGGTGTAACGATATGCTCAGGTCACGATACGGTATGTATCTCGATACTGGGTTCACGATACGATACATATCACGGTATTCTGAACAAAATTTAAAAAATGAAACTGAAATTCAAATAACAGATTTATTTCAAAAACATTAACAAATTTCAATAACTTTCTTTGTTGTACATACAAGATCACATTTCAAGGCTTAATAAAAACCTTCTGTATTTAAATTAACAACTGAATAGATCTGTCTGTCACTGAAAATGTTTTTTGAATTTAACATGAACTTAGAATTAAGAAGCCTAAGACAGAACTTCTTAACGCAATAAAAAAATAAAATAAAAATAATTAAATGGTGTTCTGTTCAAGTAAGTTCAACATAAACACTAGGGTTTGTTTAGGTTACCTACAGGTTTTTTTGCAAAAAAAACAGCATATCTACATTTTCAGGCAGAAGCTGGGATCTTTGAGCATTCACAATATCCCCTGCTGTAGAAAAAACACGTTCACTGGGAACAAGTTGCTGGAACTGTTAGGTAAGCCTTGGAAAGAGAGGAAAGAAGTGGGTACATTTGAGCGTGTTCTTTCCACCATTTCAGTGGACAGTGAGGGGAATAGAAGTGTCCTTTTTGTACATGTCAAACTCTACTTCTATCCTACATTTGGACTGAGTGACTGTTGGTTTAGAAAAAGTTGCACCAAGGAGATCTTCCAGTGCTGTCTTTTTGCTAGGTGGTGGCTGTTCTTGCTCGACTCTCTGTGTTGTCTCTCTCTTCTCTGCTGCATCAGTGGGATCTCCATCACTGGCACCACCCCTCCCCCTTTTCTGATTGCTCCACAGCCTTAAAAAAATATTAAAACAAACTATTAAGGACGGGGGAGGTATAGTATAGTTGCAGTTACCCACACACATCACAAAGTACACAAACATGCAAATGCAAATACACATATTCTCAAATAATTAGTAATGCATACAGACATACCTGCTGTAACTGGTTTGATTTGTCCATCAACCGGTGGAAAACCTCTTGGCGTTGTTCAGGGAGTAGGTGGGGCAATGATCGAAATCTGGGGTCCAGTGCAGTACTCTCTAGTAGATAAACCTGTACTTCTGTGTATCTGCCTGAGAGGTTTTGCAGGCTGGCTGCTTTCATGTTAGCTATAGTTGAGGATTCTTATTCATCCAGTGTCGTGCTCTGCTCGATCATGGATTTCAAGGGCGCAATGGGTGACAGGGTGGCGCTCTTTTCATCAGACAGGACAGTGGTGGCTTTTTTTAGAGGTTTAAGAAGGTTTACTATTTCTTCTGCATCAGTGATGTCGTTGCTATCCAGAGTATCAAGTTGATGGGAATTTTTGCGCACCTCTGTGCTCAAGAGAGCTGCAGTTATAGCCGCTTGTTGCTCGAGATAGCGTTCCAGCATATCCATGGAGCTGTTCCATCGTGTTACCACATCCATGATAAGCTTATGTGATGC
>NW_015557129.1:332374-334625 GCF_001515605.1 Sinocyclocheilus anshuiensis | reverse complement strand
GCACCACCCTCCCTCTTTTCTGATTGCTCCACAGCCTTAAAAAAATATTAAAACAAACTATTAAGGACTGGGGAGGTATAGTATAGTTGCAGTTACCCACACACGCACACGCGCACACACACACACACATCACAAAGTACACAAACATGCAAATGCAAATACACATATTCTCAAATAATTAGTAATGCAGACAGACATACCTGCTGTAACTGGTTTGATTTGTCCATCAACCGGTGGAAAACCTCTTCGCGTTGTTCAGGGAGTAGGTGGGGCAATGATCGAAATCTGGGGTCCAGTGCAGTACTCTCTAGTAGATAAACCTGTACTTCTGTGTATCTGCCTGAGAGGTTTTGCAGGCTGGCTGCTTTCATGTTAGCTATAGTTGAGGATTCTTATTCATCCAGTGTCGTGCTCTGCTCGATCATGGATTTCAAGGGCGCAATGAGTGACAGGGTGGCGCTCTTTTCATCAGACAGGACAGTGGTGGCTTTTTTTAGAGGTTTAAGAAGGTTTTCTATTTCTTCTGCATCAGTGATGTCGTTGCTATCCAGAGTATCAAGTTGACGGGCATTTTTGCGCACCTCTGTGCTCAAGAGAGCTGCCGTTATAGCCGCTTGTTGCTCGAGATAGCGTTCCAGCATATCCATGGAGCTGTTCCATCGTGTTACCACATCCATGATAAGCTTATGTGATGCGATCTCAAGCATCTTTTGCTTTTCCGCGAGCACAGCTGTTGCTGTGGCACTGTGGTGAAAGAAAGCCACGACTTTTCTCACGCGACCAAGTAAGAAACATTTAAACCTGCTTGCGATGCAAGGTTCAATGTGTGCGCGAAACACTGGCTTCTCTCACTGCCACCTCCATGTTGCGTGCGTTGTCACTAACAACAGCAGTACTATGAGGAGCCCTTTCAAGCTCCCACTCTTGTATAGCCGCTTTTAAAACTCCGGCTATGTTAGTTCCAGTGTCAAAAAGAGGTTGAGTCTGAAGCACGAGACTTTTCATTTCCCACTCTATGGTAATAACATGCGCCGTGACTGTAATATAGCTCTGACAAGCCCCCGAAGTCCACCCGTCAGTCGTTATTGCCACATTCTCTGATTTTTTCAGACCGTCGACCACCTTTGCTTTAGCTTCGCAGTACAGGGCTGGAACTACCTCTTGACTGAAGTGCGGGCGTGATGGAATATGGTATCTGGGCTCCATTACGCTAACCAATTCGCGAAATCCAACATTCTCGACCACAGAAAATGGTCTCATGTCTTTTGCAATAAAAACTCCGATGCATCTGGTTATTTCTTGAGCTTTCGCACTTGACTGAAACCATGTTGCAGCAAAACTGCGTTGTATAGATGTTTGGCCTTCTTTCACCCTTTTTGTTGCAGGAGTTTGTTGTTGTGATGCTGTTTTAAATGGCACATCATATTCGAAGTGTTTGACGTTGTGTATGGCAGCCTTGTTTTACAGTGTTTACAAACAGTTTGTGTTTTGTCTGTAATTTTTTTACCGTCGTCCTGTCGCGTGACTGAAAAACCAAAAAGCTGCCAGACGTCGGACTTATAAGAAGACGGGGCATCTTCAGTTTCAGTTTCAGCCAAACTCATGTTCAGTTTAAGCGATTTCTGCAACTGCGAAGAAAGCACACGCGACGCTGTTGCAGAGTAGGTCACGTCGGCAGCTCAACCAATAGGATTAGACTGCCGTCATATCGTAAAAGAATCGCCACCACTCTACGATACATATCGTAACATTTTTGCATCGCGAAATATCGTACTGCGATATATTGTTACACCCCTAGTAACTGTACATACATTTCAGAATCAGAATTAGCTTTATTTGCCAAGTGTGCGCAAACACACGAGGAATTTGTTGTGGTTTTTTAAGAAGCTCTTGGTACACACATGCATACATACATACATATCTGACATGAGAACAGAAACATTTAAATAAGACTTAACAATAAATAATAATGTATATGAATCTGGAACCGAAGAGCAAACTGCAGGGGGTCCAGTAATGTCCTTCAAGTATGCCAACACGAGCCTCTCAAAT
The DNA here is from genome assembly GCF_001515605.1 of Sinocyclocheilus anshuiensis. NCBI lineage: Eukaryota > Metazoa > Chordata > Actinopteri > Cypriniformes > Cyprinidae > Sinocyclocheilus > Sinocyclocheilus anshuiensis. The sequence goes on along the minus strand of NW_015557129.1, from coordinate 332,573 downwards.
GACTTCATGACCACAGATGTTAAAGCAACAGGTCTGTAGTCATTAAGTCCTGTGATTTTTGGTTTCTTGGGTACAGGGATGATGGTGGAACATTTGAAGCAGGAGGGGACTACACACAGCTCCAGGGATCTGTTGAAGATCAATGTGAAGATGGATGATAGCTGGACAGCACAGGCTTTGAGGCAGGCTGGAGAGAGAT
>NW_015557129.1:327447-328468 GCF_001515605.1 Sinocyclocheilus anshuiensis | reverse complement strand
CATGAGAACAGAAACATTTAAATAAGACTTAACAATAAATAATAATGTATATGAATCTGGAACCGAAGAGCAAACTGCAGGGGGTCCAGTAATGTCCTTCAAGTATGCCAACACGAGCCTCTCAAATGACTTCATGACCACAGATGTTAAAGCAACAGGTCTGTAGTCATTAAGTCCTGTGATTTTTGGTTTCTTGGGTACAGGGATGATGGTGGAACATTTGAAGCAGGAGGGGACTACACACAGCTCCAGGGATCTGTTGAAGATCAATGTGAAGATGGATGATAGCTGGACAGCACAGGCTTTGAGGCAGGCTGGAGAGGTAAGCAAACTGCAGGGGGTCCAGCAAGGATTCAGTAATATCCTTTCAGTAGGCCAACACCAGTCTCTCAAATGTCTTCATGACCACAGATGTTAAAGCAACAGGTCTGTAGTCATTTAGTTCTGTGATTTTTGGTTTCTTGGGTACAGGGATGATGGTGGAGCATTTAAAGCAGGAGGGGACTTCACACAGCTCCAGTGATCTGTTGAAGATCGATGTGGAGATGGATGATAGCTGGACAGCACAGGCTTTAAGGCAGGCTGGAGAGACACCGTCTGGGCCTTTGGCTTTCCTTATCTTCTGCTTTCTGAAGACTTTGCTTAAATCCTCTTCACAGATCTTGAGTACAAGCTGAGAAACAGTAGGGGGGAGGGAGGGGGAGGGTGTTGATGGCTGCACTGTGAGACGGTCGGAGTGGGTGTGGGGTGTCAGACCATGCTTTTCAAACCTGCAGTAAAACTCGTTCAGGTCTTCAGCCAGTTGTTGATTGGCCTCAGTGCTGGGGGATGGGGTATTGTAGCTGGTGATGGTTTTCAGGCCTTTCCACACTGATGTAGGGTCATTGCTTGAAAGCTGTTTTTAGCTTTTCAGAGTAGTTTTTGTCTTAAGTCTTGTACTTATTTGAACAGTGTCTAAGAACTTGGTATTACAACCACTTCCTGTGTCTGTTTGCCTCTTTAAGAAGAATCGCTTTATGTA
>NW_015557129.1:319828-326840 GCF_001515605.1 Sinocyclocheilus anshuiensis | reverse complement strand
GGGAGCGCACATGTCCTCACAGAATCTGATGTAGGATGTCATGGTGTCAGTAAGCTCACCCAGATCAGTAGCTGCAGCCTCAAAAACACTCCAATCAGTAAGTTCGAAGCAGGCCTGTAAATCCTGCTCTGCTTCAGCAGTCCATCTTTTTACAGTTTTCACTACAGGCTTAGCAGATTTGAGTTTCTGCCTGTAGGCTGGTAGAAGATGAACCAAACAGTGATCAGAGAGTCCCAGAGCTGCTCGGGGGACAGAGTGGTATGCATCCTTTAAAACAGTATAGCAATGGTCCAGTATATTGCTGTCTCTGGTGGGGCATGTGATGTGCTGTCTATATTTAGGCAGTTCATGGGTGAGATTAGCTTTACTAAAATCTCTGAGAATGATAATGAAGGAGTCTGGATAACGCTGCTCTGTGTGTGTGATCTGATCAGCCAACAGTTCTAGCACCGCGCTCAAACGCGCGTCATGAGGAATGTACACACTCACCAGAATAAACGAGGAAAACTCCCACGGTGAATAAAGAGGCTTACAGTTAATAAAGAGAGCTTCCAAATTTGGGCAGCACATCTTCTTTAAAACTGTCACGTCTGTACACCAGCCTTCATTGATATAAAAACATAATCCACCACCTCTCGTTTTCCCCGATGACTCGGTGACGCGGTCCGTTCTGAAACAGCTGGAAGGCCGTTAGATGAAGCGCGCTGTCCGGGATGGTTCCGTTCAGCCAGGTTTCCATGAAGCAAAGCGCAGCAGAGTTTAGAAAGTCCTTGTTTGTGCGGGTAAGGAGTAGTAGTTCGTCTGATTTATTTGCTAGGGAGCAGAGATTCGCCAGATGAATGCTCGAGTCCTAAAACCGCGCTGTCTTAACTTGCGTCACCTGGAGCGCTTGTATAGTATCGCAGCTCCTCCGACTAAAATGTCCAGTAAAACTTCTGAATGTTCAAACGTCTGCAAATTTATCGTGATTCTTGCATGAGAACGACTGAGCTGTTTGGCTCCTGAATCCTGAAAGCAGCATAAAGCTCCTGGTCCTGAGGTAAATCTGCATCAAACATGTACAAGAGTTTATGCTGTGGACTCAACATATAGAAGCAAACAGAACCAGCATCCTGGTCCACGAACACACCCAGTTTTCTGACGGACTCTGATTGAATTGATACAGTTTTTTTGTTGTGATGAGCCACATTTAAATTATCTGACAAACATAAACTCCACGACATCTTATTGTGTCCCAGACATACGGCGTAACTCGCTCCCTTCCTCCCCATTCCCTTAAAGGCCACGCCCACATACACGTCTGGGCCAATCACATCCACCATAAAGAAGCAGCGTCCAATCAGCGGCTGGCGGCTCAGGACCTGGTTGCACATGTCGAATCTCTCATCATTAGCAGGAAGCTGCTGTTTCTCTTTCTGACGAGTGACCACAGTGTTGTTCTCGCTCAGATAGAGGTGTTCATTAGCCATCTGAGGGTCAAAGGTGAGCGCTACAAAATCTAAAAGCAGAGATTTATCAGAAAACTTCAGCTTATATGTTCAATTCACATTTAGAAATTCACAATGCATAACGTCTCAAAGCAGCTTCACAGAAGGTGAATGTTTTTACATTAAAATCTTTCTACAATTACCTAATGTCTATAATTACATATGATATAATAAGCACGAGTAACAAGTCTTTCAGCTGTCTCCAGCAGCACATGCGTGTGGGTAGAGGACAAAATCATCCATATGCATGTTTAAACTCACATTTATCCAGTCCTGGTTGGTCACGGCATTCTCCTCCAGAGGAAATACTAGTTAGAGAATCACACCATTATAAAACATGAATGGATAGTCCCATTACAGAATGTACAACACATATATTTATAACAATTTCCAAATACTGGGTCTGATGCAAATTTGTTAGCAAAATGTTTCTGAACAAATCTTCCAAGTGAATGGTACAGTCCTGTTGAGTTTCCTGCACTGATCTGTGTTACGCGTTCACTGTAGTCTCGTTCTAATAGTAGAGACATGACTGCTGTGGTAGTTTTAACTAAAACCTACCTATTGAACCTACTGAGCAATAATGCTAGATGATGTTTATGAATGGTAACCACCTACTGGTTTAACAATGTAACCTGTCAAAGTCCTCACTACTAGTCTCACGGATGAAGTGGATCAACCTACAAGCTACAATACCTCAGTGAGGACAGATCATGCTGTAGATTCTGCTGTCCGATGTTTCCAAAATCATTATAGCGCAGGTCCAGCTCTCTCAGATATGAAGAATTGACTTTCAAAGACGACATCAGCTGATAAACTGCTCCTTTAATTTGACAGCCTGAAAGCCTGTAAAGCAAAAACACATGCCAAATTCACATGTTTGGAATCAGAGATAAATGAGATAAATGATGTCTGTGGTTAGTTTGACTTACTTCAGAACTTCAAGATGACAGTTGGGGCTCTTCAGTCCATCTGAAATAACTTCCACTCCTGGATCCTGTAGAGGATTGTCGCTGAGGTCCAGGACTCTCAGATTCATGTTTTCTCCAGAAAGCACATCCCTGATCTGCTCCATGTCTTGACTCTGGAAGTTATTGTGGCTGAGGTTCAGAATCTCAATCTGGCAGTTGGGATCACAGAGCGCCGTGGAAAGCTGCTGCAGTGCGGACAGACCCAGAGCATTGTGGCTCAGATCGAGATGAGTCAGGTGAGAGTTTGGTGATGTCAGGTAACGCGTCAGGATCCCACAGTGCTGCTCTGTAAATCTGCTTCCCTTGAGCCTGTCAATATTGCAATAAAACTGTTACGATTTAGCATTAAAACATTACAATCTTGCCTTTAAACTGTTAAAAACTTGCACTGAAACACAATCTTGCATTAAAGGGTTAGTTCACCCAAAAATTAGCCCATAAATTACTCACCCTCAAGTCATCCTAGGTGTATATGACTTTCTTCTTTCAGACGAATCCAGTCGGAGTTATATTAAAAATTGTCTTTGATCTTTCAAGCTGTTTAATGGCACTCAGCGGGTGTTGCAGTGCTTCAGTCCAAAAGAAGTGAAATAAAAAGCGCCCATCCTTAATAAAAAGTGTCTCTCACGGCTCCGGGGGTTGAACAAAGGTCTTCTGTAGCGAATCGATGCGTTTTTGTAAGAAAAATATCCATATTCAAAACATAATAATCACTTTAATGTAGCTTGCGCTCACAGTTGTACACAGAAGCAGCTCAGGGCGGATGACGTATGAGTTCAACGCTGCGCATGCGCCGGTGAGGCTCGTGAAAACCATCGTTTGTTTACAGGAGCAAAGGAAGCAAAGTTTCCTTACTTCAGCAAAGGAAAACCTGTCTCCTCTTGGCTTATATCGAAATCCTAGATTCAACTTTCATTCGAGTGATTATTACATTTGAATATGGATATTTTTCTTACAGAAACGCATCGATTCGCTACAGGAGGCCTTTGTTCACCCCCCGGAGCCGTGTGGGACACTTTTTACTAAGGATGGGCGCTTTATATTTAACTTCTTTTGGACTGATGCATGCAACACCCGCTGAGTGGCATTAAACAGCTTGAAAGATCAAAGACAATTTTTAATATAACTCCAACTGGATTCGTCTGAAAGAAGAAAGTCATATACACCTAGGATGCCTCGGGGGTGAGTAACTTATGGGCTAGTTTTCATTTTTGGGTGAACTAACCCTTTAAAACTCTGCTATGATTTCAAATTAAAATGGTTACAATCTTGCATTAAAACTGTTATGATTTTGCATTAAAACTGTTACAATCTTGCACATAACTGCTGCAATTTTGCTTTTAAACTGTTACAGTTTTGCATTTCACCGTTACAGTTTTACATTAAAACTGTCACAATCTTGCATTACAACTGTTACAATCTTGAATTTAACTGTTGCAATTTTACTTTTAATCTCCGTTATATTCAAATTGGACTGGGAATATTTCATGAAACATTATGAAGATGTTTAGCATCACAGTACTTACAGAGCCTTTCTGACGCGTGTGATGGCTGGGGAGAATCTCTGAAACCCGTCTAAGCAGATGTTGTATTTCCTGAGGTCAAACTCATGGTGTTTCGTATCTGACATCACAAACTGGTAAGCCAGAAGCGTGCACTGGAACAGTGTGAGGGGCTCTTTGCACTGCGAGCGTTCAAGCTCATGCATTTCCTGCATAAGTGACCGGTTCTTGAGCTCCACCAGGCAACGAACGTGACCGATGCATCTCTCAGAAGACAGACCTTGCCTCTTCAAAGACTTGATGTATGTGGCCACTTTTCTGTGATCATCTGAACTACTGCTCCAGACTGAAGGCAGGAATCCTTCAAGTAACTGTCTGCTGGAATCACAAGAAATCCCAAAGACAAAACAGTTAAAGAGGTCCAAGTGTCCATTTTTGCTTTTCAAGGCCTCATCAATCAAATTTTTGAGAAAATCACACAAAGTTGACTTCTGCTTCTTTTTAGCTGTAATCAATTCCAGGGAGCCTTGATTTCCTGATAGAAACTTTTGAAGCGCAAACATGGCTGCAAAGAATTCCTGGACACTGAGATGGACAAAGCTGAAAAGTTTGCTCTCGTAAAACAGAAATTTGCGCACTGAGATACAGGTAATGACGCCGGGATACTGAGACGCTTCTTCAACAGTGATATCATATTTCTTTAAGTCTTCTTCTCTGAAGATGGCATTCTGTTCCTTCAGCTGCCTGTATGCCAGCTCTGCCAGTTTCATAATCACTTCTTTATGTTTCTGGAGAGCGTCTTGCTGTGACAGCTCTTCCACTTGATATTTCTTGTGGCTCAGTCCACTCTGAATGAGCAGATAGTGGATGTACATTTCTGTCAGATTCGATGGTACATTTCTATCTTTATTCCGATTTTCGATGATGTCTTTGAGAACAACCGATGAAATCCAACAAAACAGAGGTATGTGGCACAATATCCACAGGCTCTTTTGAGACTTTAGGTGACAGATAACTTCTTCGGTTAGCTTTGTATTCTCAAATTGCTTCTCGAAGTACTCCTCCTTTTGCTCATCTCTGAATCCTCTGATATGTGTGATGTACCCCTTTCGGAAGATCTCAGACGGAAGCTGTCCAGCTGCGACGGGACGGCTGGTGATCCACACGTAAGCGGATGGGAGAAGTTTTCCTAGCAGAAGGTTTACTAGAAGGACATCCACTGTGGCTTCTTTAGTCACATCCGACAAAAGGCTGTTAAAGTTCAACCCCTTTTTATATTCATCCAGACCATCTAATATGAACAGAACCTTCCTATTGCAGATGCATTCAGGGATCTGTCTCGCCTCTCTAAACTCAGGGTAAAACACACAGATCAGGTCAAAAAGACTCTGCTTTTCTTCCTCAACCAAGTTCAGCTCTCTGAACGGGAAGAGAAACACAAACTCCAGATCTTGGTTTGATTCTCCGCTTGCCCAGTCGAGGACAAACTTCTGCACGGTGAACGTTTTCCCAATTCCAGCAATTCCTTTAGTCAGAACGGTCTTTATGATTCTGTTCTCACCCCCGGGGGGCTGAAGGATTTGATTGTAGTTGATGACCGTCTGCGCTGATGTGTTTAAATCATGTGCCGTCTCGATTTGCCAGATCTCATGTTCTCTGTTGATGGGGTCCGACTCGTCATTGATGATAGACAGTTGTGTGTAGATCTTGTTCAGAGAGACAGACTCCTTGATTCCTTGCAAAATCTGCTCAGAGTCCCTCATCATTCTTGATTTCATCTCATTCTTTACATTCTGAAGAACTTCTAAACATCAGGACAAAGTTGGAAAGTCATATCATTAACAGGAGCATCACACTTATGAATGAACAGTGTTCTACAACTATTCTTACCATGTTTGTTTACTGAGGTAGAGTGGGACGCCTGTGGCTTAAAAAAACAAACATACATAAATATATGCAGTATAACATATGCAAAATCCATATCATAAACAAGAGTCTGCTGGAATCACAGTGTTCATCCAAGGCCACAACAATCACACAAATTAGACTTTGACTTCTTTTTAGCTGTAATTAATTTCTGGGAGTCATGATTTCTTGATAGGAATGACTGTCTGATGTCGTTCCAAAACTTTATGAGTTTCTTTCTTCTGCTGAACACAAAAGATGTTTTGAAGAATGTTGGGAACCAAACAGTTGCTGGTAGCCATTGACATCCATAGTATTTTTCCATATAATGGAAGTAAATGGCTACTAGGGATGTCAACGATTAATCGATGATAGATTAATTGTCGATGAGAGATGCAATCGATTAAAGCTATCGATGGTCGATTAAGCAGTTTAATTTTGGGCTGCGTGCGGCTCATGTGCAAAACATGTGCGAGCGGCTGTGAGTGACGGTATATAAATGCATCATCATTCACTCATAATTACAAATTAAGCTTTTAATGTGATTTAAACTTTAAATACATTAAAATAGAAACAACACAAAGTTCTTCAACATGGAATGCAATAGAAATGTAGTAACAGTCATTTTCCCAGATAATCGTTTCATATTTGAAACAATTAGGTGAAGGTTGCAGGGCTGCGGGACACTGCGGGGGAAGGATAGGCTATTCATTCCTACAGCTTGTTAATTCGTTCCTACTACTTATTAATTTGTGGCCACTGTCCATGTTTCATTCATTTTGTTCCTTATATAACCCATGATTTAACTAAAATGAGGGAACAAATTAATACATCGAACGAATTCTTATGAAAGCTTTCATTTCCCTTAGATGCGAAAACAGTGTTAAAAAGTGAATGACAATAAAATAAACCTGCGAAATTAGAGGGTTATACGGTGAGGATTTAGGAAAAGAAACAATGTCTAAATATTATTGAATTTGTGGAAATTCGTGACCAACCGGCAAACCAGAACAAAGCCGCGTGAATATAGGCTATATAGGCTCAAACGGCATCCAAAAGCATGGTCGCGATGTAAGATTTTCCAGCTAACCAAATATTCCTCTAATAAACAAAGCTTTTATACCACACTTGTCATAATCAGAGCTTA
>NW_015557129.1:292156-319756 GCF_001515605.1 Sinocyclocheilus anshuiensis | reverse complement strand
ACTTGTGCCGAATGAGACGCGAGTAATAACCTCCAAATACATCTAGCCAAACCCGCGCTCGCTCCGTCTTGTATGCACGCAAGCATGCACTGTCACAATCTAATGCACTGTAAATGCCAGATTTTTAAAAACAAATAGGCCTACCGGAACGCCAAAATTTAAAATCTGACATTTTCCGGAACAGGATCCAGCAGGATCAAATGAAGTACTGGTCATAATACTCACATAAAAATGTTTGATGTGAGCAACAGTGTTATGCTGCAGCAGCGCCGATGGAAGCGGTTCACTGACTGCGCAGCACAGCCACACGCGCCACAGTTACGTTTGGGATCATTTTATTTTAAATGCCATAATGTCAGTTGAAAACATTGCAATTGTGTTTTAAAATACAACAACGAGCACCACAAAACCATTTAAAGAGGCGCGTTCAGCGGTCTCCGTGTCGGGATAGGAAACAGTCAACAAAGTAAAATGATCTCAAACGTACGGCGCTCTCTTCATTTTATCAAATGATCATAATCACATCTATTCATTTTACAATCCTGCTACTAGCATTTTATTCAGACTAAAACCCCTTTAATTTGGGTGAGAAAGCGGGGTTTTTTTTGAGTGGCTTTTGCACATCCTGTCATGCCGGTGACTGCGTGCTGCTGCAATAGACGCATTTTGCTGCATTAAAGTTAACGATTAATTGATCGTTAATTTAAACGACGATCGATCATGGAAATGATCGAAAATTGACATCCCTAATGGCTACCATCAACTGTTTAGTTCCTAACATTCTTCAAAATATCTTCTTTTGTGTTCAGCAGAAGAAAGAAACACATACAAGTTTGGAACGACTTCAGGGTGAGTAAATGACAGAATTTCCATTTTTGAGTGAATTATCACTTTAAATGAGTAACTCTACAAAATGTACATTACAGTATTTTAATGGTCAGACACTCACCACATGTTGGTTCATGATAACGTCACCAAATATGGTGTTTTCTACCATGATTGGAGCAAATGCTGTACAACCGTCCTTCTGGTCAATTGTTAAGTTACACTGATTTGGGGTCTGAATCGGCAGTTGTCCACGTGATACAGAATTATTATTATTATTATTATTATTATCATTATGTTGGGGAAGACTGTTATGCTTTTGAACTGTCATGTGTCCAGAATGTGTTTGAACGCCGTCACCATCTGTTTAAAAATAAATAAATACATAAATATCCAAAACAGTGTAAATATTATAGTAAAACATATTGAAGACTGAGAAACATATTGTCTAAAAACAAAGGAAATTATACATCTTTTCGTATGTTTGGTATGCATCTTTTTTCTGATTTTCTTCAGCGTGCACTTGACCCTTTTTAATACTTCTTTCTTTCCATGCGCTTTTTGTAGGGCCTCTATGGTGTCTTCCAAACTCCCTGTTGTTCTGCAGCGGTGTTAAGAAAAAGATAGAGAGTTATATGTTCACATACAAAACCAAAAATTGTGTCCAAAATAAAGGTTGATGGCAGTATTCATAACACCTGCAAGCACATCATTAACAAACCTGATCACCATGGACTCATCATCAGTTTTCATTTATCATGCGTGAGACCTAAGCTCAAATCCTGACTTTATATACAATTTATTTATAGGCCAGATAACATAACCCATAACCATAGCTCATAAATATGGCAACAACAACAAAAAGGCAACCAGTTGGAGAAACGGCATAACCAGAAATAACACTATTCTTTGACATTCGTGGAAATGCCATTTATTCTCAAAGTTTTGTGCTATACAAAGAATTATATTCTGAGTGTGTTACAGTTGTTTTGATGTCTCTTGGCGAAATGGTCATTGAGTTTAATGGAATTAGAATATTACATATATTTACACAGCTAACAAATACAATGTAAATACCACAAAAAGAGCCTTGTGTCAAAATATCAAACTAATGTCAGGTAAAACATTGCTAAATCCCAATTGAACTGGCTAAATAGACTATGTACAGTATTATCTTTTGGTATGGACTAGCAAATCATTTTTGTTATCAATAAATTGGTCAAAAAAGCAATGCAAACGACAGCACTAAACATACCATAACACGTAGTACCACCACATAAATATCACAGTATATTAAGATTCATCATCGTTATCCTGTACACACGCTATATAAACGTTAAAGGTTTAATCGTATTCGATTATCGCATCGTAATCGTAAAATGGCTACCTGTTCAAGAGCTTGTCGAGTCTCTTCTTTAATAAAAAGAGGGTCTTCTCATCCAGATCTTTGATGATCGTCTTCACGCGTTCCATCACTGCACGTTTGTTTGAGGACTTGTGTGACGCAGCTGTACTGTGTGTCTAACCGTTCAAGTTTCAAACTGTAAAAGCGCGCCAAACAGCAACGCGCCAGATGAGGCGAAGCGCTGCGAGGCGGGAGGATCTTCGTGACGTATTGAGCTGGCGCGCGAAAAAAACAAAAACACTTTCGATTCACACAAAACAAAACAAATACTTCAGTTATACTTCCGTCTTTCAGTTTCTGATGATTCCCGCCATTATGATTATGTTATTCCTATATGTTTTTCGGAACAGAATTTAATATTAGATGAGTTTATGGGTTTAGTGTTTTACACTTTGAGACTTAAACGCGTTATTATGATGTTAGATTAGATAGCCTATTTATATTATATGGCATTGTAATTTTATTTGAGCGAATTTCGTCCAACTGCTCTTTTCTGAATATGCAATTTGTATTCTTTGCTAAAGTAAAACTCGTGGTTTTACATTAGCAGTATTATTTGTTGGGAAGGATGACATTAAATCGAATAATAAATTGAAATAAATTGTAATGTAGACATGCATTTTCTGTAAAGCTGCTTTGAAACAAGTATACTAAAGTATACTAAAACTACAAAACACAAGTCAAGCATAATGTGTGTAAGTTTCAGGGCAAGGCAAGTGATTTTACGGCATATTTACTACAGTTTATCTTCAGCTCCTCTAAACACTGCAGAGCACAATTATACAGGAGTCTATTTTTAATAACTTAACAATTGTGCAAATCAAGCGCAAACTGAATGTGAGGTCTGTATTACGCAGAGTTGATCAGCTGTACTTGGTGTTTTCTGCAGTGACCAGCAGATGGAGACACAGGACACTCACTACTCATCTGCTACGCGCATGCGCACTTGGACGCACTGGATGGAACGGAGCAGATTTGGCTCCACAGAGAGTGAACCAACTCCAGGGTTATTGTAATCTATTAACTACACACATCCGGCAAGTAGCCTAAGCTTATGGAAGCCTGTTTCCTCCACTGATGAAAAAATTAGTTTTTGGCTCAAGGTCTGCATTTAAAGTCACACCAGAGGTGTTCAGCTGGGATTAGGACTTGGCTTTCTGCAGACCAGTCCAGTTCTTCCACACTGACTCAATCAATCTTTTTTTTAACCTTGTCTTATACACAGAGGCATTGTTGTGTTAGAATAGAAAAGGGTCCTGTTCAAACTATTGGTATAAAATTAGAAGCACACAATTCCCTAGAATAGCATTATATGCTTAAACATTAAGATTTGTACTCGTGGAAATGATTAAAGTAGTCAAACCTGTTCATTAGAAGGGGGTGTCCCAATACTTTGGGTAATATAGTGTATGTTTGGTGCGGTAGGGGCCCGACCCCATATTCTTTCATAGGGCCCAAAATTGCTAGCGGCACCACTGGATGGAGGTGGGCATCTGTCACTATTCTGTCTACAGTATTGGAATTTTCTTTTTCTCTATATTTTATTACCATATTATATTTTTTATTTATTGTCTATTCTCTCTATTATTAGTGTTTTATTTAACTTTATTACCTTAAATTATATCTATGTGTGCACTATGTTTGTACTTTCTGGATAGGATATCCATAGGATGAAACATGGGCAGATCTAAATTTAATGTCACAATCGACACTTTTAATTTCATTTTTATTTTCACTTTATTCGCGACAGCCGTAAAATGTTTAGTTTAATTGTGCTGGGGCATTTTTGTTCAATTTGTTGGCATTTTTGCCCCAAGTTCCCGTTAATTTCTGACCCTTGCAGGGAAGCAGCCTTACACGCGCTTCACATATGCCTTGAACATTCTGCTCAACTATTTGATAGAGATCATTGAGAATATGATAAATATAATCTGATTTAACCACTACTCATTACCCATTATTTTATTTATTTATATTTTACTGTCTTAAGACATACCCAACCAAATGGTTCAACTGTCATTTTATGGAAACGTTAATGAAACTAATCTAAAATTGACTATTGAATATTGAAAACTGACTAACTGACCTAAATTTCACTAATATGATACCTTTGATATACATGCTGAAATAATTTGATTATTATGATTTTAACTGGTTTAATGTTCTTGAGTGATTGGAGTGATTGATCCTACAAACTCCATATGATGATATTAAGGCTTGTTTTGTGCTCACATATTGACCTCTGTTATCTGTAAAGCCATTTCTCTAGAGTCTTATGTGATGAATGCGTCTGTAAAGGGCCCCTCCGCTCCTCCAGGGGCCGTTTGATCAGACCCAGACTTGAGGTTGGATCAACCCATGGACTAAATTAGATCTGATGAAGCACTGAGAACATCATTTCATAATGTGTGGAAAGACAAACGCAAACACACATTTACATTCACACTTTACACTTCATTATGACACGAGGCGGATCAGAACTCACACGTCTGCTTTATGACTTTCAAACAACACGTCTCATTTGTAGATAAAACTATATGAGGGAGGAACTGTCAGGACATGTCCAGTGCAGAGTAAAGACGGGGAATAGAAGTGCTAATTTTAGTCGGATGTTTCGTCCCCTCAGGTGCAGCGAGCTCCTGAATTAGACGAGAGTCGCAAATAGAAAAGAGCCTCCTAGAAATGAGAGCTGGAAACTTCTGGGGCTGAATATGAGCGCAGGGAACGGTCTGAGGAAAAACCCCGGCCGAGAGCAACGGATGTGAGTGTGGAGCTGTTCTGAGTCTGATGGGATTCACGGAGAAGCTCAGATGAGTGATCTGGGGTCAGGGATGTGGGGAATGCGCTGGAGCTGGTTATCTTTAGTGCCCCCTGCTCAGTGTGTTATGTGCTCAATGAGGAGAATGAGCAGCGCTGAACGCTCCTGAACATCAGCAGCAGCCTGAGCTCTACACTACAGCCAACCTCAACCATTATTAGATTTCAGTCCCCACCATAGCACAGAAACTGCCCTTGTTAAAATTACAAATGACTTGCTTCTTGTGTCAGACCAAGGCTGCATCTCACTGCTAGTTTTACTTGATCTACACACACACACTCTCTCTCTCTCACACACACACTCTCTCTCACAGACATACTCACGCACACACACACACACAGACACTCTCTCACACAGACGCTCTCACACAGACACACTCTCACACAGACACTCTCACACAGACACTCACTCACACAGAGCAGTTAGCATCCGACTAACATTTAGATAGCTGTGTAAAGAGTAACTTTCAATTCACTCGTCTCTCTCTCTCTCTCTCTCTCTCTCTCTCTCTCTCTGTCTATTCGCTCTCTGAATGTGACTGAATCACAGCAGCAGACGCTCAGGAGGAGAAGAGAAGCAGCGTGATATCAGAGGAGTTGAGGTTAGATGCTTCACATGTTGCCATGCTGCGATCGCTGTGTGTGTGTGTGTGTGTGAGTGTGTGTGTGAGGGAGAGAGTGAGTGAGTGTGTGTGTGTGTGAGTGTGTGTGTGAGGGAGAGAGTGAGTGAGTGTGTGTGTGTGTGAGTGTGTGTGTGAGGGAGAGAGTGAGTGAGTGTGTGTGTGTGTGAGTGTGTGTGTGAGGGAGAGAGTGAGTGAGTGTGTGTGTGTGTGAGTGTGTGTGTGAGGGAGAGAGTGAGTGAGTGTGTGTGTGTGTGAGTGTGTGTGTGAGGGAGAGAGTGAGTGAGTGTGTGTGTGTGTGAGTGTGTGTGTGAGGGAGAGAGTGAGTGAGTGTGTGTGTGTGTGAGTGTGTGTGTGAGGGAGAGAGTGAGTGAGTGTGTGTGTGTGTGAGTGTGTGTGTGAGGGAGAGAGTGAGTGAGTGTGTGTGTGTGTGAGTGTGTGTGTGAGGGAGAGAGTGAGTGAGTGTGTGTGTGTGTGAGTGTGTGTGTGAGGGAGAGAGTGAGTGAGTGTGTGTGTGTGTGAGTGTGTGTGTGAGGGAGAGAGTGAGTGAGTGTGTGTGTGTGTGAGTGTGTGTGTGAGGGAGAGAGTGAGTGAGTGTGTGTGTGTGTGAGTGTGTGTGTGAGGGAGAGAGTGAGTGAGTGTGTGTGTGTGTGAGTGTGTGTGTGAGGGAGAGAGTGAGTGAGTGTGTGTGTGTGTGAGTGTGTGTGTGAGGGAGAGAGTGAGTGAGTGTGTGTGTGTGTGAGTGTGTGTGTGAGGGAGAGAGTGAGTGAGTGTGTGTGTGTGTGAGTGTGTGTGTGAGGGAGAGAGTGAGTGAGTGTGTGTGTGTGTGAGTGTGTGTGTGAGGGAGAGAGTGAGTGAGTGTGTGTGTGTGTGAGTGTGTGTGTGAGGGAGAGAGTGAGTGAGTGTGTGTGTGTGTGAGTGTGTGTGTGAGGGAGAGAGTGAGTGAGTGTGTGTGTGTGTGAGTGTGTGTGTGAGGGAGAGAGTGAGTGAGTGTGTGTGTGTGTGAGTGTGTGTGTGAGGGAGAGAGTGAGTGAGTGTGTGTGTGTGTGAGTGTGTGTGTGAGGGAGAGAGTGAGTGAGTGTGTGTGTGTGTGAGTGTGTGTGTGAGGGAGAGAGTGAGTGAGTGTGTGTGTGTGTGAGTGTGTGTGTGAGGGAGAGAGTGAGTGAGTGTGTGTGTGTGTGAGTGTGTGTGTGAGGGAGAGAGTGAGTGAGTGTGTGTGTGTGTGAGTGTGTGTGTGAGGGAGAGAGTGAGTGAGTGTGTGTGTGTGTGAGTGTGTGTGTGAGGGAGAGAGTGAGTGAGTGTGTGTGTGTGTGAGTGTGTGTGTGAGGGAGAGAGTGAGTGAGTGTGTGTGTGTGTGAGTGTGTGTGTGAGGGAGAGAGTGAGTGAGTGTGTGTGTGTGTGAGTGTGTGAGTGAGTGTGTGTGTGAGGGAGTGAGTGAGTGTGTGTGTGTGTGTGTGTGTTCTGCACGAATGGATGCGTGTTTCTAAAGGTAACACACTGCAGACAGCGTCTCTGTGTGTTTGAGATCATGATGAAGGACAGGTTTGCGTCAGCGCTCGTCATCACACTCGTACCTGATTCTGTCTGAGACTGATATCACATCCCTGAGGTCAAGTGTGTGTGATCACAATGAGCCGTGAATGTAACACACACTAAGCTGGTAAAAATGTATTGAAATGATGGTTAATTATAAATATCAAATTATAATGCGAGCTAGACTGAAACATTTCTATTTCATTAAATATTTGCCTAAAATTGTCTTTTAAAGTATTTTAGCACAATATGAAAGATTTATGACTATATTATGTCATTCTTTGCTTTTAATGTATTGGTATGTATTTATTTCAGTAAATATGTGCCTGTTATGACAGTAAGCATGATATTTATAGTCTGTTGTGTTTATTTGAGTGTTTACAAGTTAAAGTTAAACAGACCAAAAAATCAGTTCAGCTAATTGACAAGGCAACATTTCTCATTTATCTCAAAACTGAAACCAAATGAATAAAAACACACCTGTAAACAACAAAAGATAATCAAACTGACAAAAACACAACAAAATTACTCAAACTTATATATATATAATCAAAATATTAACAAAAACTCTAACAGTCTCTGAATGATACTGAAATAACTGGAGCATCGTCACACTGAGCTGAATAATAACGCTGTTGTCTTCTGTAGAGCTGCTGTAGAGCTGGATTTATTTGATATGCATCTTCTGATATTTTCCCGTCTATCACTGTGAATCTGTCCTGTATAAAGCGCTCTAGTGACCGAGAGCTGTGTACAGGGTGAGATCAGCTGTGTTTAATGCAGAGTCGGTGGTTTTGTTGTGAATTCTTCTGCACATGGACTGAAGCTCCCGCTCGACGGATCCAGGGCTCGGGTTGCAGGCTTGTGAAAGCAGCGTGTGTGAGAGATGGACGAGACACTGATACATGCTGGCCGAGATCCCGTCATTCCACAAACAAGCTCAAACTCATTGCCACTGAACTGGCAATGTGCTTCCAGAGCGACCGCATGCATTCACACAATCAGAACCGACAGAGGAGCGTTCATAATCTACTGAGATCCAGACACTCAGACCTGCTGGTGTGAAAAGCTGAGCAGATCCGAGTCGAGAAGCGAGATCAGGATTATTAGCAGTGATTTGATGAGGCGGTGCTCATCTTCTCGTGTGTTTAACGGCTTCATCTCGTCCAGATGAAGGAATATTTGAGTGAGCAGCAGGAACAGATGATTGTGTAGGGATAGTGACAATCCTGAGACCTTCTATATGCTGTTTCTATGACCGACGGATTGTGAAAACATGCAAGTTATGGCTTTTGACAACATGAACATGTCACACATGAGAGTCCAAAAGACTGAGAAGACTTTATCAATGTGAGATTCAAACTTAATATGAACCTGAAAGGTGTTTGTTTAAAAAATACAAAATTATGTCAAATGCATCTTACCTCTTTCATATTGTGCTGGATTTCTAATTAATGACTAATCATATGTAAGTAAATGAGAGTCATTGATCATGTGCGTCTTTGTACAGACAGTCAGATTATAGATCAAGATGCTCTTTTGATTATCAGGTTTAGTTCTTGTAGCTCCAGTCAGTATTTTATTTTATTTTATTTTATTATTTAATTTAATTTAATTTAATTTAATTTAATTTAATTTAATTTAATTTAATTTAATTTAATTTAATTTAATTTAATTTAATTTAATTTAATTTAATTTAATTTAATTTAATTTAATTTAATTTAATTTAATTTAATTTAATTTAATTTAATTTAATTTAATTTAATTTAATTTAATTTAATTTAATTTAATTTAATTTAATTTAATTTAATTATTTTATTTTATGTTATTTTTTAATATATATATATATATATATATATTTTTAGATTTAATGTAGCTATTTAATATATCTTTATAATAATTATTTTTACTTTTGTATTTTCTGCTGTCATGTTAATTTTAGTTAAAGTTTTAGTAATTTTGTTGTGTTTTTTGTAATTTTAATAGATTTTGTTATTTTTAAGTCTTTATAGTTTTTATTTTTTATTTCAAAATAAAATTAAACTACATTAAAAATTTGCTTTGGAAACTAGCTGGAATTAAAAAAAAGTGTATGTTTTTTAATATTTTATTTCATTTCATGTTAGTTTGTTTGTTGGTTGGTTGGTTAACTATAATAATCCTGGCTAGTACTGAGTCATTCTCACATTTTATGTTCCACTTCAACTTTTACTCACCTATAATTTGTCAATTAGAAAACAAAACAAAATAAGAGCATTTTCTGGTGTGGTCTGAGACGTTTGGTCGGTGTATGTTCATAATGGCTGGATTAGTGCTGGATTACTAACTCTGGTTAGTGTGATTGACAGGACTGGGGAAGTGGAGCAGATGTGGTTAATTAGCGTTTGGACAGCTTCAGGGTGGGATTAAACACGTCAAACACGCAGCTTCTGGAGCTCGGTAAATAAAACAGCTGCAGTTTAATGTTGTACATGCACAGATTCACACTGCTCGCGCTCAGGATCCGGCGGGTTTGACGCGTAACAGCTCAATCCTGTAATCACTGACGTGGATCCTGGTGTTTTACACAAACTCCTGCAGCTTCAGATGAACCGATCAGTTTATCAGAGCCGCAAGCGTTCATCAACACCTGCTGCTGCAGAGTCTCTAAAGCGCTTCATCTCCATCACAGCAGTAAATCCAGGGAACCAGTGCCTGATATACCTCATGAATTACTGATGTTCTCCTGTACAAACATCTGAACATCAAGATATATTTACTGGAGAAGCACCATGATGTAACATAAGAAGTCTGAGAAATTGATTAAAATGAAGTGAAACAAGAGGAAATATCGGCTGGTGGGGTCAGAAAATAAACCTCTTTTCACTGTGAACTTCAAAAGTAAATGTATGGTAAGGATTTTGAAATATTTGTGCTGGAAAACAAGACAAAAATATTGATGAAGTGAATTGATAATAAAACGCTAGAAGACGAAGGTCAGCTTTCCACATATCAGTGGAACAAAGTCATTTCTAAATCTAAAACAAAGTCATTTCTAAAACACACATCTTATGCAAAGACTGCAAGTCTTTAGCATTCGCATAGCAACACCCTAGCAACCACAGAACACCCGAGCAACTGCATAGCAACACCCTAGCAACCACCCAGAACTCCCCAACAGTTGCGTAGCAACACTCTAGTAATCATCCAAACCCACAGCAACCGCCTCTCAAATACCCAGAACACCCTAGCAACTGCATAGCAACACCCTAGCAACCACCCAGAAGCTTTTTAAAACTACCTCTTACTCGCAGCTTACACCTACCTAAATCTTCAAACTATTAAATCTATTTTAAACGCTCAGGACAGGCTTACTCACACCAACATGAGAAATGAGAACCCATGTTTTCAGTGGTTGCTAGGGTGTTGCTATACGGTTGCTAGGGTGGTTGGTTGACGAGGGGTTGGGTTGCTTGGGTGTTGTCTTGACAAACTTGATCTAGTTTGACTTGATGTACCAAAATAACTCTAAAAATGTATAAAAACTATATAGACATATTTAAACAAAAGCTAATAAAAATGACAAAAGCACACAACAAACTGACTAAAAATAAACATTTGAACTAAAATTAACATGAAAATTGTATCTCAGTGATACTAAAATAACAGTGTCTCTCATCATCTTGTGTTTTAACTGGTCTAATCTGGATATTGTGAGAGGGTCACTATGGTAACGGGGCTGTGTCGTGGGCGGGGCCTCGTCACTGTTTTGTGTGGTTGTCCCAGCAGCAGCAGCAGTGTTGGTCTGATGTTCGTCAGATAATCGTCCAGCACTCGGGTCAGCTGCCCTCTGTTTTAGATCAGGGATCAGTTTCCAGCTCTCTGGGAAAAAGACTCTATTTATAGCGGTCAGAGGAGCAAACGCTCCACGAGCATCTCGCACATTGATTAGCTGAGGCTTATTCTGGATAATGAGATTTATGCAGCATGTGTTCTGTTCTTCTTACTGCTGGTTTTCTGAGGAACTCGAGATGAAACATCTGACCGTCCTAGAATCAGTGTGTGTGTGTGTGTGTGAGTGTGTGTGTATATGTGTGTGTGTGAGAGTGTGTGTGAGTGTGTGTGAGAGTGTGTGTGTGTGAGTGTGTGTGTGTGTGGGAGAGTGTGTGAGAGTGTGTGAGTGTGTGAGTGTGTGTGCGTGTGTGTGTGTGAGAGTGTGTGTGAGTGTGTGTGTGTGTGGGAGAGTGTGTGAGAGTGTGTGAGTGTGTGAGTGTGTGTGCGTGTGTGTGTGTGAGAGTGTGTGTGAGTGTGTGTGTGTGTGGGAGAGTGTGTGAGAGTGTGTGAGTGTGTGAGTGTGTGTGCGTGTGTGTGTGTGAGAGTGTGTGTGAGTGTGTGTGTGTGTGGGAGAGTGTGTGAGAGTGTGTGAGTGTGTGAGTGTGTGTGCGTGTGTGTGTGTGAGAGTGTGTGTGAGTGTGTGTGTGTGTGGGAGAGTGTGTGAGAGTGTGTGAGTGTGTGAGTGTGTGTGCGTGTGTGTGTGTGAGAGTGTGTGTGAGTGTGTGTGTGTGTGGGAGAGTGTGTGAGAGTGTGTGAGTGTGTGAGTGTGTGTGCGTGTGTGTGTGTGAGAGTGTGTGTGAGTGTGTGTGTGTGTGGGAGAGTGTGTGAGAGTGTGTGAGTGTGTGAGTGTGTGTGCGTGTGTGTGTGTGAGAGTGTGTGTGAGTGTGTGTGTGTGTGGGAGAGTGTGTGAGAGTGTGTGAGTGTGTGAGTGTGTGTGCGTGTGTGTGTGTGAGAGTGTGTGTGAGTGTGTGTGTGTGTGGGAGAGTGTGTGAGAGTGTGTGAGTGTGTGAGTGTGTGTGCGTGTGTGTGTGTGAGAGTGTGTGTGAGTGTGTGTGTGTGTGGGAGAGTGTGTGAGAGTGTGTGAGTGTGTGAGTGTGTGTGCGTGTGTGTGTGTGAGAGTGTGTGTGAGTGTGTGTGTGTGTGGGAGAGTGTGTGAGAGTGTGTGAGTGTGTGAGTGTGTGTGCGTGTGTGTGTGTGAGAGTGTGTGTGAGTGTGTGTGTGTGTGGGAGAGTGTGTGAGAGTGTGTGAGTGTGTGAGTGTGTGTGCGTGTGTGTGTGTGAGAGTGTGTGTGAGTGTGTGTGTGTGTGGGAGAGTGTGTGAGAGTGTGTGAGTGTGTGAGTGTGTGTGCGTGTGTGTGTGTGAGAGTGTGTGTGAGTGTGTGTGTGTGTGGGAGAGTGTGTGAGAGTGTGTGAGTGTGTGAGTGTGTGTGCGTGTGTGTGTGTGAGAGTGTGTGTGAGTGTGTGTGTGTGTGGGAGAGTGTGTGAGAGTGTGTGAGTGTGTGAGTGTGTGTGCGTGTGTGTGTGTGAGAGTGTGTGTGAGTGTGTGTGTGTGTGGGAGAGTGTGTGAGAGTGTGTGAGTGTGTGAGTGTGTGTGCGTGTGTGTGTGTGAGAGTGTGTGTGAGTGTGTGTGTGTGTGGGAGAGTGTGTGAGAGTGTGTGAGTGTGTGAGTGTGTGTGCGTGTGTGTGTGTGAGAGTGTGTGTGAGTGTGTGTGTGTGTGGGAGAGTGTGTGAGAGTGTGTGAGTGTGTGAGTGTGTGTGCGTGTGTGTGTGTGAGAGTGTGTGTGAGTGTGTGTGTGTGTGGGAGAGTGTGTGAGAGTGTGTGAGTGTGTGAGTGTGTGTGCGTGTGTGTGTGTGAGAGTGTGTGTGAGTGTGTGTGTGTGTGGGAGAGTGTGTGAGAGTGTGTGAGTGTGTGAGTGTGTGTGCGTGTGTGTGTGTGAGAGTGTGTGTGAGTGTGTGTGTGTGTGGGAGAGTGTGTGAGAGTGTGTGAGTGTGTGAGTGTGTGTGCGTGTGTGTGTGTGAGAGTGTGTGTGAGTGTGTGTGTGTGTGGGAGAGTGTGTGAGAGTGTGTGAGTGTGTGAGTGTGTGTGCGTGTGTGTGTGTGAGAGTGTGTGTGAGTGTGTGTGTGTGTGGGAGAGTGTGTGAGAGTGTGTGAGTGTGTGAGTGTGTGTGCGTGTGTGTGTGTGAGAGTGTGTGTGAGTGTGTGTGTGTGTGGGAGAGTGTGTGAGAGTGTGTGAGTGTGTGAGTGTGTGTGCGTGTGTGTGTGTGAGAGTGTGTGTGAGTGTGTGTGTGTGTGGGAGAGTGTGTGAGAGTGTGTGAGTGTGTGAGTGTGTGTGCGTGTGTGTGTGTGAGAGTGTGTGTGAGTGTGTGTGTGTGTGGGAGAGTGTGTGAGAGTGTGTGAGTGTGTGAGTGTGTGTGCGTGTGTGTGTGTGAGAGTGTGTGTGAGTGTGTGTGTGTGTGGGAGAGTGTGTGAGAGTGTGTGAGTGTGTGAGTGTGTGTGCGTGTGTGTGTGAGAGTGTGTGTGTGCGTGTGGGTGTGAGAGTGTGTGAGTGTGTGTGTGTGTGAGAGAGAGAGTCTGAGTGTGTGTGTGTGTGTGTGTGTGTGTGAGTGTGTGTGCAGTGCACATTGTGCTGTCTGCACATATTCATTAATGTATGTCATTCTCCAGCTGCTGAAGTATCTGTGTGTGTTGATTTCTTAATATCTCATGAAATCATTTCGGTGTGCATTTGAGTGTCATTCCAGCCGTCTCATTGAAATGCCGCCACATCAACATGTCTTACAGTATGAGTTTCCCTCGTCTGGATAAATTTACCCGCTGTGACTGCACTATGCACATGACGGGCTCTAATTGGTCAAAATGCCACTCATAGTGTGCTGATCATAATTTACTCTTGTGCGGGTGTGTGTGTGTGAGAGTGTGTGTGTGCGTGTGGGTGTGAGAGTGTGTGAGTGTGTGTGTGTGTGTGTGTGTGTGTGAGTGTGTGTGCAGTGCACATTGTGCTGTCTGCACATATTCATTAATGTATGTCATTCTCCAGCTGCTGAAGTATCTGTGTGTGTTGATTTCTTAATATCTCATGAAATCATTTCGGTGTGCATTTGAGTGTCATTCCAGCCGTCTCATTGAAATGCCGCCACATCAACATGTCTTACAGTATGAGTTTCCCTCGTCTGGATAAATTTACCCGCTGTGACTGCACTATGCACATGACGGGCTCTAATTGGTCAAAATGCCACTCATAGTGTGCTGATCATAATTTCCTCTGTTAGCAGCCGGTCTCTGAGGATCCGAGGCCTAAATCTGACCAGCGGGGTTCGGCGTGTCAGCGCGGCCTTGTTCCCCTCTGGCATTTGTCAGATGACAGCAGCAATTATCAAGCTATTTTCTGTCTTTGACCCGCAGCTCTGTGACGCACGAGGAGCCGCAGGAGCACACGGTCGGTCCAGCCGCGGCCTGCATGAACCACACACACTGAGGTGAGTTTCACCAGCGCTCACACTCGCTCTCATCCGCTACGAGTGATCACTGATCAGAGGAGACCATATGTGTGCTGTCTGTGAACCCACAGATCTGCTGCATGTGTCAACATGTGCGTCATACAGCGGAATACTGTATCCCACAATGCACTGCACTCCACCTGACCTTCCATTGTTACCATAACTATAATAACTATAACAATAACTATAACAATAACGATAACTATAACAATAACGATAACTATGATGATAACGATAGCTATAATAACTATACCAGTAACGAAATCTATAATGTTTAACTATAATGATAATGATAAATATAACAATAACTATGATAACGATAACTATAAAGTTAATGATGACTATAGCTGTTGTGTGGACTTTGCTGATCTTTTAGAGTTATCTAAACTAGTTTAATAATTTTATTCTGGTTATTCTTATTGTCTCAGTGTGAATGAGCCTTAAAGCAGAGTATCAGCCAGCGTCTTTACAATTACATAATGCTCAATTAACAATGCAGCGTTTGTTTATCATTATATGCTGCAGATGTAGTGTACATTATGCAGTGCACTAGTGTCTCGTGTCATTGTGTGCAGTCCTCATTTTTCCAGCACTTTCTGAATGAAATGCTAAATGCTTGAGATTGATTTCCGTCTGGATCAATACACAGCAGTGTTTTTAAGAGCAGGCAGATGTTCCTGCAGACGGAGCTGATCAATGAGGAGACTGATCATCGGTGGGCGCGTTTACTTCTGCTACGATCCCTTCATGACCTATTGATCGGACGACTGACTTGCTCTAGTTACACATGAACTAGTCAAAGGCTAAAGCAGCCATCTGCATCTGTACTGCTGGAATATATGTGTGATCATGCAAGTAAAGCAAATCCACTCAAAAGAACTAATCTAATAGATCATTTGCAGCAGTGACAGTGTAAAATAGCCAATAAGATGCATTCTAAATAAGCCTAATTTGCATATTAAATAGGAGTGTTTGTGCTGTAAAGTCAAGTCACTTTTATTTGTGTCACTTTTCACACACACACACACACACACACACACACACACACACACTCTCTCTCTCTCACACACACACACACACACATTCTCTCTCTCTCTCTCTCTCTATATATATATATATCGCCTTATACAGAAGGTAACACATGTTAAATCATTCGATATAGGACAAAATATTTCATATATTACAGTTTCTTATGGGGATATACATATAATAGTTGTTAGCTGAAGTTAGTGATTTGTTTTGCTGTGATTCTGAGGATTATGAAATCCGGTTTTGGTTCAGTTTTTAATCTTTGAATGTCGTGACAAACCTGATTACTATTATCTGATGCAGTCCTGAATTTTTTTATTAACGTTGACGATCCTTCGTTATGCCAATAGACTGATGTTTTTATATTCGGTTTATTTTGTTTCTCTTCATATTTTGCTACATTTCACCCTGTTTCTCGCCATGAAGAGCTGGCATCCTGTGAAGTTACTGTATGTGTATCAGTGCCATGATTAAAATGACACATATTTGGTTTTTGGTCATATCGCCCAACCATAAGCAGTTTAACCCAGAAGTTAATCGAAAGTCGAGTCGTAACACTTGATGATAGCTTCAGTGGTGTAGGTGTTCTAGGTGTGCTAGTGCTGTGAAAGACACAATCAATCAAGATGCGGCGCTGTTGAACAGCCTAAAATCCTCCAGCATATGGATGTCATGTTTGTGCACGCGCTCCATATGTCCAGTTTGCCGTGTAGCCGGTATTTTGTGCGTCTCACACCCTTTGCTCGGTGTCGGGGTATCGGGTGACCCTAATTTTAGCGGCGAGGCTGCAGGCTGATCATGCACACTGAAGACAGACTCAAATAAGAGCAGATTCACATGCAATATGTCTGAAACTGAAATGTTGCTGTAGGGGTTTTTGTTGTTGCAGTTTTAGCTCCGCTCTCGTTGCACCTGCTCATTCAGACATGCATTAATTAATATAGTGCTTGCATTAATTACTGGCATTAATTAGTGAATCTCAGAGTAATTGTGCAGACGGTAATTAAACACAAACAGCAGCTCATATCAGACTTATTCACACACTGAAGAGCTTCAGAAGCATGTTGAACCTGATTTTGAAATGATGAAGCAAAATGAGAAGAAAACAGACGTGAAAGATGATCCAGAGAGACATTATTCTGTGTGTGTGTGTGTGTGTGTGAGAGTGTGTGTGTGTGTGTGTGTGTGTGTGTGTGTGTGTGAGTGTGAGTGTGTGTGTGTCTGTGTCAGATGATTCCCACTGCACCTGTCGGCTGATATCTGAATCTATATTCTCATTTCCACGGAAGTTGAAGGGGTTTTCCCTGTTTCTGTGTCAGTGTCCCAGCACTGGAGGAAACTCTACACGCACATCAGCGTGTTTAACAATGGCACGACTATCTCACACACTGAGGTCATGTGATGTCATTTCCATGGCAACTGCAGCGGCACATACTGTACTGTAAGCACAGATCCTGACCCACTGGACGCTTTCCCAGAACATCTGATGTGAGGGAGTTCATCACGGTAATTTCTGACGCGAGACTCTGCGTTCATCATAATTACTCTTAAATCTTAAAATAATCGGTGAGCTGCAGCGTATGAAGTGTTACTTCAGTGTTTAATGTGTGTCGGGTCTTGTAGATGTTCTTGTGAGTTCCAGCGGCGTTTAAAGAGCCTTTGCAGGTTTTTAGCTCAGTGTTCAGGAATTCCCAAATGAGCTCTGGCCCTCGTTATGACCTCACTGGGAGGAGCCTCTGTTGCCATGGTGACTTCAGCAGTGTTTGTCAATAAAGCGGTGCAGAGCAGTGATCGGTGTGTGTGATGATCTGCGTTTGAACGTCAGTCTCGTTTGAGGAATGAGCAGAATCCGGGTCAGTACTGAGGTGCCACATTTCTCAGATACGTGATGAAGACCAACAGAACCAAACAAACCCAGACAGCAGAGCTCATCTGATCCATCACTTACACACATGCTGTCAGCCTTCATCTCTGTGCTTCATGCCGCAGGCGTTTGAACATGACAAATATTACAAATATTAAAGGAATAATTCACCAAAAAATGAACATTTGCTGAAAAAGAGCTTGTAACACTCCAAAGAGAAAGGAAGACTTGAAATCGCATCATATGACCCCTTTAACCATTGCTGAATTAGGCCTAATTTTCATTACTTTTCAAAAGTCATTCATATAATATGTTGTAAATAAAGAAAGTCAGACCTGCGTGCTGCTCGCTCAGTTGTTGTTGTGTTAATGAGAAACTCTCGTGCATCTGCTCAATTCACAAACCTAAATGAAACATTTCACAAACATTGCAGTGGGTCTGGTTTGGTTGATATAATGATGCCTCTTCTAAACTAAAGTACAGCTTCTCAACCTCTTAGAGTTTTTTTGTGATCCAAATATGTAAACGGCACGTCATATCTTGATT
The DNA here is from genome assembly GCF_001515605.1 of Sinocyclocheilus anshuiensis. Taxonomy (NCBI): domain Eukaryota; kingdom Metazoa; phylum Chordata; class Actinopteri; order Cypriniformes; family Cyprinidae; genus Sinocyclocheilus; species Sinocyclocheilus anshuiensis. The sequence continues at coordinate 301,808 of NW_015557129.1, read as the reverse complement.
GCTTTATTTGTTTGATCTCAGCTGCGGTTTCTGGAACATTTTAAATGTACTCAGACGCAAGATTGTGAGTATGTCTGCTGGTTTATGTATGAGGTCAGTACATATAAACGGCTCCAAACATGGTAAAGTCCTGATGTTTTTAGGTGGCACCTACAGTAAGTATAGTGCTTTGAGACGTCTCTTCATTTTTTATCTTAAATGGTTTAAAATTCCCCTCATTTGGGGTTGATTATCTCTGATGTGGGAGCAGATAGGAGCCTGAAATGATCACAGATATACAGCCGACTTTATTCATGCGCTTTGAGAAATTATATAACAAATAATAGAAATTAACAGTAATTTACATTAATGATGTTTATGATTGGCATACAATAGCTTTTAGGGGCCAGTGACCACCAGGGGGCCTCGTCAAACTTCCAAGCTGGATTTATAATTCTTAAAATTACTTAAATGAGTCAAGTACAGATGGTTTAAATGTCCCTTCTTTGTCGGAGGTGTTTTTATTCAGGCTGACATATACCTCTGCTACTTCTGTTGACATGTAAATAAATAAACAGAACATGATTTTTAAAATGCTGTGCATCTGTATTTTTTCTTTTAGAATTTTAATTAAGATTATATCCGCATTTAAATAAAGTAAACCCAGTAACACACACACACACACACACACACACACACACACAACAGACCGGTTCTGATCGCCCGCTGAAACGCTGCTGTCCGTCTCTCTCTCTCTCTTGCTTGACATCAGCCTGCTGGAATGCGTGTGTGTGTGCGTGTGTGTGTTTAGTCACACCTGTGTTCTCACCTTCTGACCCGTGTGTTGAAGTGCCTGGCATTAGCTGCAGTGATGATGTCATCTGATCTGAGATCAGCTCGTGTTTGACCTCTGACCCACAGTTCAGTTCCTCGGCCTGAAGTACAGAGATCTTAAAAAGAGAACATAAACTCTCGTCTAATAACTGAATAACTGATACGTTTCATTGGAAGATACAGAGAAAACTGCCGGTTTGCTGGAAAACTTACATTTATTTGACACATTAAAAATGTCTGCTAAAGGAATAAATGTAGAAAGTTGAAGTCGCGATGAAACAGAAGTAGCATCAGATCTTCTGTTTTGCGACCTACATCTATAAAGAATAAATGTTAGGCGGGGCTTGATTCTGTGAATCGGTTGTTGATTGGATGTTGAGATGTGGGCGTGGCGCTCAACAGTGTATGCAGATGAGTGTGAGCCTGAGGGGATTAAATGATTGGAGAAATCCTGCATACGTCACCAGAGAGAAGATCCAGCTATGATATCTGATCCAACATTACCAGATCAAGACATTTAAAAATTAAACGTGCACAGATGAAATTATTCACTATAAGATCTGACATGCATTTGAGAAAATATAAAGGGTGAGTTCAGTTCAGGTTCAGATGTCAAGTCAAGTCACGTCACCTTTATTTGTAAAGCGCTTTATACAATACTGATTGTGTCAAAACAGCTTTACAGAGTCAAACAGGAAAATAGTTTGTCAATAATTCAAGAAGACAATAACAAAGAGTAATTTTTCAGTTAAAGTCAAGATGTCAAGAAAGTGACCACAAGACAAAAACACTGAGTGTGAAAATCATTTTTGTCAGTGTGTTTGTGTGACTGTCAGGGTTGGTGAAGGGATGAGGCGAGGACTGAACCGCAGGAAGTTTGGGCCCTTTATTAGCAAAAACAAAATAAAAACAGACAAAAAACTATCCTGTGGGGGGAAAAACACTACCGGTGACATGACTGACTGAACAGGACAGGAACAGGCAAGATACACGATGGCAAACATTAGACAACACACTGGCACAGGACTGCAAACACAAGGAGAATAAATAAGGAACAAACAAGGCAGGTAATGAGGGTTACAGGTAAGACAATAGACAGGAGAGCACATGACACACAGAAACAAACAAAACAAAAGCCATGTGCTCACACAAAACAATGCAGCTAAGCATGTTCACACTAAATATGACCGCATGGAAGCACGCAGCCTTTGTAAACATGAACCAAGTGCTCACAAAACACACGAGACAAGAGCTCACGGCGAGTGAATGAACACACAACCCGTGCACTCACACGAGAAACAAGACATGACAACCCCTTGCCCGAGGACACTCGAGAATGCACGCTCACACAAGGACAGTACAGGAGTGTTAGCTAAAAACAGCTAAAACCAGCCTAAGCCGGTTGGCAGGTCTTAGCTGGTTTAAGCTGGAACTAGCTGGTTTTAGCTGGTCTCCCAGCCTGACCAGCTAAAGAAGTGGCCAAAACCCCTCTAAAACCAGCCTGCTGACCAGCTCTGACCCGGCTGGATGACCAGCTAAAACCAGCCTAAGCCGTTTTTTTTCAGCAGGGAGTGCTCTGTCCCAAAGCCAAGAATAAACTAGACCGAAGTGACAGAACCCTGAGAGTGACAGGCATTGTTTAGTCCTGCAAGTTCATTCAGATCTACGGCTGTCATCTTTGTTTTATAGATGACATCATGACTGATTCATTCTGCGTGTGTGTGTGTGTGTGTGTGTGTGTGCCGAGTACATCTCTGCTTTATTAGTGGATCAGCGCTGATCGGCCTGAACATGCTGTGCAAACACACTCGTCTCACAGACTTCTGCTGCTTTTATATGAAGATAAAGAACTAACTCTACTCGTAAAATATGCTTTATGCTGTTTTACAATAGAAACAAAAGTGCTTTACAGGACGTCTGAAAAGAGAAGAGCTTTAAAGTTTGCATCACTGATTCTGTTACTCTCCTGTTTATTACTGTGGAGCTGCTTTAAAATAAAGTCTATTGTATAAAGTGCACTAGAAATAAAGGGGACTTGATTTGATTTGAGCTTTTGCACACTGTGATGTGGTTTGTATTTTATGTGATGTGTTCATTAAGTGCCGTTTCCCACAGTCCTCTCTGTTTCCCGCTCAGGGGCTCGATCATGCGTTCCCGTAGCAACAGTCTGGAGGACGCGGTGAAGGTGAAGCTGTCTCAGGCCAGAGGACGAGCGCGGCGGCAGACGTCTGAGCGCGAGGACAGTCACGGGACGAGACACGATCATGAAGACGCGAAGAGGAACCTGACGCAGGGAGAGCGAACCGCAGCCAAGAGCCGAGACCTGTCACGAGACGACCTGCTCTTCCTCCTCAGCATGCTGGAAGGAGAGCTGCAGGTCGCGTCAAAATCTAAATCTATTTTCTCAAATGCATGTCAGATCTTATAGTGAATAATTTCATCTGTGCAAGTTTCATTTTTAAATGTTTTGATCTGGTAATGTTGGATCAGAGTGTCATAGCTGGATCTTCTCTCTGGTGACGTATGCAGGATTTCTCCAATCATTTAGTCTCTTAGGGTCCGCCCCTCAGGCTCACGCTCATCTGCATGCACTGAGCCACGCCCACATCTCAACATCCAATCGACAACCGATTCACAGAATCAAGCCCCGCCTAACATTTATTCTTTTTCAGTAATCCATTAGTCTCTGATGTACATCATAATATGAAAGAAAATATCTGACATTTAATTTTTATCACATTCACACCAAGAATGAAAACTATAACAATAAAGTTATAATAATTGCTGTTATTATAAACTGTAAGAGAATAGCGAAGTCCGTGCTAATCACTTTCAAAGTTACTTTTTCCAGCTGATAAATAATATAAACACTGAAAGCCAATCAGAATCCTTCAGACTTTAAAGAGATTGAGCATTTAAAGTGGCAGATGACAAAACTGCAGCCCGCACTTAAAATATTGTCCGCACCAGATAATGTAGTTTTCGTTATAGCTATCATTACAGATGTGTACGGACCTTTAGACAAGTCATATTGTACATTGTTTTTCCTGAGACTGATGTAGTGAAAGTTTCTTACACCAAAAACAGTAAATTAGTTGATTGTAATCATCGTCTGCCTGGTAACAGTCGTTATACAGTATAATACACGTAAATCTTAAAGTAAAAGTTCATACAATGTGTGTGTGTTTTCTGTCTGTTGACAGTGTTTTCTGATTTATGGAGTGATTAAAAGAGAAATCCAAAATCCCTTCTGTAAAATCCTTTAACTATAATATGTCAACAATATGAAAGTAGAATTATGAACCTGGCTTTATGTAATGTTCAGATTTATGTTCTGGAAATGAATGAAAATGATGCGTATTATTGCATATATAAACAGAACATTTCAGAAAACTTGTAATACAAAAAAACGTGCAATTCTTAATGTAATCAATCAACGGGGAAAGTATGGTGATGTTCATTAGTTAAGTTTCACCTGTTCACCTGGTGTCTCGCCTTGAGGCAGAGAGTCAAACCCTGTTGATAACAAAGAGGCATTAGTCAGTCCCTGATCAAATTAATAATAAAAGGGAAATTAATTAGAGCTCCAGGCAGTTAATATTCATTCAGTTTTAAATGCAAACGCAAAAGCCCTTCACCTAATGAATTCATAGTTTGTTTCTGTGTTTTAATGACACGCGTGTGTTTGCTCCAGGCCAGAGACGAGGTGATCACCGTCCTCAAAGCTGATAAAATCGATCTGGCTCTGCTGGAGGCCAAATACGGCTTCGTGACGCCGCCGAAGGTGATACAGGCGCTGCAGAGAGACGCCATCCAGGCCAAGAACGGCAGCTGGCAGGAGGACATCTACGAGAAGCCCATGAGCGAGGTACGAGAGTCTCCTTCCAGCTGTGCAGGTCCACACGCGGCTCTCAGCGTGTTCTAAGCGTGTTCTAAACATGTTCTCAGCGTGTTCTGAGCGTGTTCTCAGCGTGTTCTGAGCGGGTTCTCAGCGTGTTCTGAGCGTGTTCTCATTGTGTTCTAAGTGTGTTCTCAGCGTGTTCTGAGCATGCTCTCAGCGTGTTTGTGTGTGTTCTGAGTGTGTTCTCAGCGTGTTCTGAGCGAGATATGAGCGTGTTCTGAGCGTGTTCTCAGCGTGTTCTGAGCGTGTTTGTGTGTGTTATAAGTGTGTTCTGAGCGTGTTTATGTGTGTTCTGAGCGTGTTCTCAGCGTGTTTGTGTGTGTTCTGAGCGTGTATGTGTGTGTTCTGAGCGTGTTCTGAGTGTGTTCTCAGCGTGTTCTGAGCGTGTTTGTGTGTGTTCTGAGCGGGTTCTGAGCATGTTTGTGTGTGTTCTGAGTGTGTTCTGAGCGTGTTTGTGTGTGTTCTGAGCGTGTTCTGAGCGTGTTTGTTTGTTTTCTGATCGTGTTCTGAGCGTGTTTGTGTGTGTTCTGAGCGTGTTCTGAGTGTGTTTGTGTGTGTTCTGAGCGTGTTCTGAGCGTGTTTGTGTTTGTACTGAGTGTGTTCTGAGCGCGTTTCTCAGCGTGTTTGTGCGTGTTCTGAGTGTGTTCTCAGCGTGTTCTGAGCATGTTCTGAGCGTGTTCTGAGCGTGTTTGTGTGTGTTCTGAGTGTGTTCTCAGCGTGTTCTCAGTGTGTTCTCAGCATGTTCTGAGCGTGTTCTGAGTGTGTTCTGAGCGTGTTCTGAGTGTGTTTGTGTGTGTTCTAAGCGTGTTCTGAGCATGTTCTGAGCGTGTTCTGAGTGTGTTTGTGTGTGTTCTGAGCGTGTTTGTGTGTTTCAGCTGGACAGGCTGGTGGAGAAGCAGCGGGAGACCTACAGACGGATGCTGGAGCAGCTGCTGCTGGTGGAGCGAGCTCACAGACAGACGCTCCACCGCCTTGAGGACGAGAAGAGGAACCACAGCGACTTCATGAGGAAGAGCGACGAGTTCACCGGCCTGCTGGAGCAGGAGAGAGAGAGGTCAGAGCTCTGCTTTCTGTGTCCGGTATCTCAGTTTACGAAAACCAGCGACCAAAGTATATCATTCAGTTTCAACACAAACAGTTTTGACACAGCCTTGCATGATCACATGAAACATGCGCACTAGAAAGCTTCACCCTTGTCCAGAGTCTTCATCCAGTCCAGAGACTGAATCAGTGCCATCATACAGACAAACGGAGGATTGTAGGTTGAATGTTACTTGCATACAATAATAACAATACAAATAATTTGATTAATAATTTTTAGTTAATTTTAGTATTTTTCTTTTACATTATTTTAATTTCACATTTGTATGGTTAAATACATTTTGGTAAGTGTTTTAATTTGCTTTTATTTATTTATTTAAATGTATCTTTTATGATTTATTACATTTTAGTTTTTTAACATTTTTAATTTAACATGATTTATTAAATTTTTTTTAAATAATTTATTTATTAATTTAAGACATTTTTAAAACATTTTTATGTTTTCCTAAATTTTAGTTAGTTTTATACTTTATTTTAACTTTTTTAATTTAGCATTTATATTATTTGATTAATTTTTAGTAATTGTTTTAATTTGTTATTACTTTCAAATTATTTTGCATTTGGCATCAGTGTTTAACTGGATTTGGTTTGTTTATGTTTTCGAAATGCAGCGCAGCATGCGTGTGGATCCATTGTTGCAGGATTCATTGTAGCAGCATGACATCATTTCCTCTCTGGCGTGTGCACACATTACATACACATGCGAGTATGTGCTGCAGAACATGTGTCTCTCCGTCTCTGTCTCTCATCATCTTCCATCGGGACGTTACAGTTCCTGCCCATATTGTGAATGAGAAACCGAACTGAACCGTCCAGACTGGACAGAGATCTGAGTCCAAACATTCACTCGCTTGTGTGTTTATATCCTGCCAGAGACATATTTTAGCTAATGATGTTTCCATTTTCATTGCCTTACAAGGCTCTTAAAAATAAGTCTGAGTAGATGAAAATAAGCCGCACTGATAATGTATCCAGCAGCAGAAATAGAGCCGCTCGGTGCCTTTTTAAAGAAGGAATCGAATGCTGGAGTGAGTAAAAATATCCTGCGGGATTCAGACGGATTCACACTCGCTGGCCTCTGATCCAGAGACTCGTCTTTCAAAAGTGAGTTAAATAAAGCAGGACGAGGCTCTCATTCTGGCTTCAGGGCCGATGGGACAATGTCATGTCAACTCACATTTATTTATATGCTTTTCACAAAATGCATCGTTTCAAAGCAGCTTCACAGAAAAACATGATGTTAATGTTTATAATATCTTAATATCTTCATGTTTTATAGTTGCATTTATCAGATTAGAGCTGGACGATAATAGAGTTACGTTTAAATGAAATAAAATATCAAGTAGTTGAGATTTGCTGATATTGATTTATATGAGTGTAATGTGTGTATTCAGGATACAGTTACAAAAGCTGCTTCAAAATATTAATAAAAACCAAAGTAGTATGTCAATGATAGTAAAATAACACTGCTCTTCAGTTGTGTTGGTTAAGCTGGTTAAACTAGTTAAAACACAAGCACCACAACATAAAGTCATGCTGCACAGTAAAAAACTTATTTTAATCTGCTTAAGTTCAGTTGCTGCCATACATTTTTAAGTATAATCAATAAAACTTTGCTGTGCAAGTCATTTCAACTTAAATGATGTTAAACTGACTTTTAAAAAATTAAGTTGAATTTCATATAACTTCAAAAAAAGTTGAAATTGCTCAACTTATTTTGATGCGTTAAAGTAATGTGAAAACATCATTTGTCCTGACGAACTGATAATGTGATTTTTAGAGTGAGGTTTTCTGTGCTCAGAGAGCAGAAGATCCAGATGTTCTGTGTTCATTGATCTTCTGTGAGTGAACGAACATTAATGCCAAATCAAACACTGCAGACGTGTTTACAAATGTGTGTCAGTGAATGTGAGCTCATTCGGCCCCGGGCCCTTGAGCGTATGATGTAATGTGATTACATATCTGTGATAGAGTGCTCAAAACCACACATACACACACACACACACACAGACACACACACACACACACACACAGACACACACACACACACACATTGTGGGTTTTTGTAGGTCTTGTTTTCTTCTCCTCTCACGGATGTGTGTGTTTTTCTCTGGAAAGAGCCGAATGTCTTGTAAGGAATAGTGCTGGATTACGCAGGAATCTTCAGGAGTCTCCACAGATGGCGTGTCAGTGTAACTCGTGTCACAGGGGTTGTGTTTTACAGTGATGAAGAGAGGAAGGGCTGATTTAAAGCTCCGCTCAACATCCATCATGTCCTGCGCCGTGTCTGTTTGTGTTTGCTTTAGTCTCGCTGCTCTTCTGACACTCGCTTTCGGAGAAATTCATCAAAATGAAGTTTATGCTGAAAAAAGACAGAACAAGTCAGAATAATAAACTTCATTCAAACATTTTCTATCCCCACTGGCAGGTGTTTGTTCTTCATTTTGATGAATTTGTGTCTTGCGTCATTGTGCATCTCCAGTCAGTGTGTCCTGATTTAAGAGTGTTTAGATGTTTACTCTGGAAACGAGACAGAGCTGCTGAAGAAGTTCAGATGGCTGACAGTGTCAGGGTATCATTTGGTGCCAGAAGAGGCATTATTTATGAAGCGTGGGCCGCTCTGTGTTGTTTCTCATGTGCGGTTTGAGCTGAAACGAAGGCTGACTGAGTTCTGAACTGACCGATGCCTCGCTCATATTTACATCTGCTTCTATCCAGAGTCACGTACTTACATTGAAGATTTACCTTTGATCGGTTCATGCATTCACTGGGAATCGAACCCATGAGCTACTGCTTTAGCGACAGGAATGTGTTCAGCTAAAAGAAATAAAAACAGCACTGAAGAATTTAATAGATAATAGCACTGACCCCAAGCAGACATTACATACTTCATTTTCTAATTGTTTTCTGAATGTGTTCATTAATAGTGTTGTTTATTTGCGTTCACTGATACAAATGCGATTCCCAAACTTTTTTGTCAGCCGAAAATGTTTGAACTAAAATATTCTCAGTTTCACAAATTTCACAAATTACGAACAGCAAATAACATTGAATTCATAACATTTTGAAGTGAAAACACTGAAATAGTATTTACTTGTATACATCAATAATTTAGTTTTATTTAAAACTTCAAAAACTAATTTTTTACAGTGTGCATATTTTTTAAATGAATTTTTTTGGGGTTTTAACAGTAAATAACATGCAAAAAAATCAAATGAAACTGCAAAACAAACGTACATAACATTTTTCAAAGTTTATAAAAGTTTAATTGAAAAATGAATTGATTTCACAGTTGAAGCCTGATGGTCTGATCTGATTATTTGCTTTTTTTATTACTAACACAAAACATGAAATATTTCTGAAACATTTTTTTTTCATGAAATGTGACCAAAAAAAACAAACAAAAAAAAAATGTCCTAAAAGTTGTGAGGAGTTAATTAGCCTTTGAATAACAGATTTCTAATGAGACCCCACTGTATGTGTGTTTGCATATCATCATCATCATCATCATCGTGTTTAATAATCTTTAATAATGATCTCTGCAGGGATTTTATCTGAATTAAATGCATAGTCGTGTCTCTGTGTTGCTGCAGTGGTCAAACCGACACAAACAGCTCGACTGTGGTCTGTACAGTGTTCATCCAGAGCTTTAATGTATGATAGAGAGAGTGCAGATGAACTCTAAATCACTCTCATTCCCTGTGAGATTCCTGTGCGATCCGTGCGATGGTCGCGTGCCAGAATCCAGTGGGAGTCGACAGGTACGGCCTCACTCTGACCTCAGATCAGCCATCACACACACACACACACACACACACACACACACACTCACTCACA
>NW_015557129.1:284053-292035 GCF_001515605.1 Sinocyclocheilus anshuiensis | reverse complement strand
CACACACACACACACACACACACACACACACACACACACACTAAGTTTAGCGTCTCTGAGTATCAAAACCTTCTCAGAAGTGTAGACTTGATACATGTGACCATGAAAGACCAGAGAAAGAGCATGAGAGTGTCATGCCCTTTTGTGTTTGACAGCACCTAACAAATATAATAGGACAGAATGCAAAACAACACCTATAATCTAACCCTGGCTTTAGAAAGTGGCGCTGTTTCTCCGGTTAAAGCAATAGTTCACAGAAAAACGTTCAAGCAACTCCATTGCTTTTATTGAACCATCATGATGGTATAACACAGTTGTGAACTACTTGATTATTTGGCTATTCTTTGGATATCTCTGAGAGGACAGCGTGGGAATGAAGAGCGGCTTCATTATAGTCGAGACTTTCTTATGGAGCGCCGTGTTTTTGATTACGCCTCGTTGGATCAAATGCACGACTGGCCTTCGGAAATTTTAAGGACTGATCTTTCTCACACCAGTCAGAAGGTGAGCAAAAGGGGAAAGAAGGGGGGACTGCGTCAGAGACGGCGTAAACAGCTACTACATGGCATTCCACTCCCTTCAATAATTCTAGCTAATGCCCAGTCTCTCCGGAATAAACCGGACGATTTACAAGCAAATGTTCTCTATTCATCTCTTTTGTATATATCCATCCAAAGGCTAATGTGAAAAATGCAAAACGGTGCATCGGTTAAAAAGTATTTCTCCTGACGCACCCAATATTGTGATGGGAGACTTTAATCATTGTAAAATGCAGAAATCACTTAGCCACTTTGATCAATATATGGATTGTCCTGCCAGATGGGCAAAATATTTGGATCTCTGCTATGGGTTTATTAAAGGGGCTTATACTGTAAGTCATCTTTGGGCCTGTCTGACCATCATGTTGTTTATTTGACCCCTGTTTATAAACCTGTCCTGAAAAGGGAAAAAAACAGAGAAAAGATTAGTTCCTGTGTGGTCTGAAGACTCGATTCAAGAGCTGATGGGATGCCTTGAGTGTTCTGACTGGGAACTGTTTAAATCTGTATGTACTGATCTCACAGAGACTGTGACTAATTGTATTGTATTTCGTGAAGATTTGGTCATTAAAAAGAAACCTTGTATAGTATTTCCGAATAACAAACCTTGGATTACTAAACATGTTAAAAATGCGATTAATCGGAGGAATATTTATTATAAACAAGGTGATGGTATTCGGTACAGAGAGGCCCATAAATTAGTGAGAAATGAGGTGAGATTAGCCAAATTGCGGTATAAGGAAAAGGTAGAAACCATGTTTATGAGTGGGAAATCTCATTTAGCTTGGGATGGAGTGAAGTCTATAATTGGAGCTAAACAGAAGACTAAAATATTACTTTAGGTGGGAAATCTGATCTTGAATTAGCAGATGATTTTAATTTATTTTATACACGTTTTGATACTCATGATTTTACATCTAGTTGAAGTATGGTGGGAATATTGTAACTCTGGACACTGGACAAAGAAACTTGTTTTCATTTAGACTCAAATATTGTGTGTTGGTTGGTGGATTTTTTAACGAGCAGATCCCAAAGAGTACGTGTCAATGGGGTGTTGTCCAATGCATTGTTGTCTTCTACTGGTACCCCACAGGGCTGTGTTCTGTCCCCCTCTCGTTTTCTTTATATACTGATGATTGTCGGAGTGTTTTTGAGGGGATATTCTGTGATTGTGTCTCTCCTCTCTGAGTCAGATGGGAGTCATGGTCCAGTGGTAGATCATTTTATTCAATGGTGTGATGCTTCATTTTTAAACAGTAATGCTTCTAAAACAAAAGAGATGTTCATTGACTTCCGTAAGAAGAACTCTGTGCCTGTGCTGCCTGCCGTGATTAAGGGACATCAGGTAGAAGTCGTCAAGGAGTACAAATATTAAGGCACTGTGTTATCACAGCTCCTCAACGTATGTATGTTCTGAGGAAACTTCGAACTTTTCACGTGGATGTTTCTTTTATGAAGATGTTTTATTGAATCTATTTTAAGTTTTTCTATTATTTGTTGGTGTGGCAATTTGAATGTAAAGAACAGGGGTAAGTTGAACAGTATAGTTAAAATGTGCAGTAAGATAGTGGGGACTGATTTAAGGACTATTACACAAATTTATAAGAAGGGCCAGTTAGACCTTTCTGATGTCACCCATCCACACGTTCCTCTTTCTACTCTGGGTTCCTGCTGAGTGAAGGCCTGATGTCTGTGTTCAGACATGTGCTCAGTGATGAAAGCATCATAAACACACTCCAGTCCGTGGATTATAAGGCGTTTCAGACAGCAGATGAGTTCACTGATGTTTAGAGGATCTGTGGAAGCCCTGTGAAGGATGAAAGACTCCATTCTGATCTCAACCGAATCTCAGAAACACCTCAGAACAGAAAAGCCTCTTGTTCTTCTGCGCTCGGGTCAAAAGCAGGCATTTAAACAAACGTCTCATCTCTCATCTAGATTTCTCCCGTTATGATCAATGAAGCTTGTGTTCTTCACGTGTTAGAGTCTTGGCAGAGCAGACATGATGTCACTGCTGGTTTGTTGGTATAATTATTATGAAACTGTCTGCTGTATTTGAGCTGAAGAGAATTAAGAAGGACAGTTGCATTTATCAGATTAGAGCTGGATGATTATATAAGTTATATTTTGTGACGATATAAACAATCAAGCAGTTGAGATTTACTATGTAGTGTATATCACTTTAACTGTATGTATGCGGATAAGTTGTGTGTGTGTGTGTGTGTATATATATGTATGGTCATTGGGTGTTTGTTAACCCTCTTTTTCCACTTAAGAACAACCACACACACACACACACACACACACACACACAAACTTTGTTTGCATTTGCAGTATCAAATAAGAACGTTTGACGATCAAATGCATAATATAAAGTGTTTAACAGTTCTGAAGTCTCAATGTCAATTAATAAAACCATATATATATATATTTGTTTTTTATGTTTTTTTTTACATACATTTGAAAAGCTTTAAAAGTTTTATAGTTTTTAAGAGTACGAGAACTGGTCCCCGACTGAGACTGGTTTCTCCCAAGGTGTTTTCTCCATTTCTGTCAGCGATGGAGGTTTGGTTCCTTTGGCTTGTTTAGTTGGAGACACAGACTGACTGCACAGACACTATTGAAGAGAGCTGAACTGGATGATGACGTCACTGAATCATCAATGAACTGACTTTAGCTGGAAAATGACTCTTTGTTATTGCCTTCTTGCATAATTGACAAACTATTTTCCTGTTTGACTCAGTAAAGCTGCCTTGACACAATCTGTATTGTATAAAGCGCTATATAAATAAAGGTGACTTGACTTCACATGTGTCTTCAGCTGCTTCTTGAAAGTTGCAGATCATTCCACCAGAGAGGAACAGAGACGGTGAAGGTTTTGGAAAGTGACTTTTTACCTCACTGTGAAAGAACACCAAGACGTCGCTCATTCAATGACCTGAGCTGACAGGAGGAAGAATACACTTGAATTAGTGAATTGAGGTAGGGAGGTGCTGTTTCAGTGGCAGTCCTAATAGCCAGTGTGTAAACTTTATTTATTTCAATTCTGGTCACAACTGGGAGCCACTGGAGTAAGATCAGAAGAGATGTGAATTGAGTTCTCTTTGGGTAATTAAAGACCAGGTGTGTTGCCGCATTCTGAAGTGAAAACATATGCTAATTTGACTGGACTATTGAGAGGCCATAGGGAGTTGGTTGTTGTTATCAGCTTGATTTTTGCCTTCAGAAAGCAGAGTAACAATGGGTATTTTTTGTTCAATTGATTCTGATGTTGGATTCAAGGGCTTCTCTTCCATCCATGTTGTCACTGACAATATGAATACCGTTTTATAGTGGCATCCCATTACTCTTTTTGTTTCTGATATTTGTGAACTAGATACAGTATTTCATTCACTCAAATGAGAATGGAACAAACTTGACTACTTCCTCCTGAGGTAATTTTGTGCAAAAAGGTGCAATTCACAATTTGTACTCATGGTGTTGCTATTGGTCTACCACAGCAGCGATAGAGGCACAAGCATGGAGCACTGAGGAGTCTTGTCTGTGCAGTCAATGTGACTTTTTATTACAATTACAAGTAGTGCTGCGGGACATGTTCTTAATGAAATGATTCAGTTTGACTGGAATAATGGGTAATATATATTTCACAATTAAGCATATAACTTTTCCAGTCAATCAGATGGCTGCATAAATCCATCTAATATTCACTTCACTTGAATGTGCCATTTTCTTCCACACTTTTTCCTTCCACTCAACTCTCTGTTAACATGCTTGGATACAGCACTCTGTGAACAGCCAGCTTCTTTGGCAATGAATGTTTGTGGCTTACCCTCCTTGTGAAGGGTGTCAGTGATTGTCTTCTGGACAACTGTCAGATCAGCAGTCTTCCCCATGATTGTGTAGCCTAGTGAACCAAACTGAGAGACCATTTTGAAGGCTCAGGAAACCTTTGCAGGTGTTTTGAGTTGATTAGCTGATTGGCATGTCACCATATTCTAATTTGTTGATCATCACAATTAAAAGAACCAAAGACTTAAACTACTTCAGTCTGTGTGCATTGAATTTATTTAATACACGAGTTTCACAATTTGAGTTGAATTACTGAAATAAATGAACTTTTCCACGACATTCTAATTTATTGAGATGCACCTGTATACCGTTCATGCTCATCGGAACAGCAAAGTCCACTCAAAAATCAAGCTGACAGGAAACATCTATGTAGTACTGTTCTGCCTCTGTTAGAGGTTGTGTATAATTTATGATGGGCATTTGCATTTAGCAATATTATATTTCTGTGATTGTTTAATGTTCTGTATGAGTTTCATATTGCCTGCCGCTATTGTGAAAGTTCTTATGTGAGGACTCTTATTTTGACGCGTTTCCGCACATTAGGTAATAGAAGCAACTGACTCATGATGCAGCAAGCGCTCGACATGTTTGTGTCGCATTTAAATTAATCCTTCTGCTAAACCCTGTCGTAAGCATTGGTTGTAAGTTCATTTAAATCATTCATCTGTCTAATTTATATTGCAAGAGAGTATGTTCAGTTTAAATGTGATATAATCAAAGATGTTTGTTATTGCCGATTGGCGCTAGTGCACTGCATTGAGAATGCTTCTAACTTGCTTCTGAGTTAGCGATGTATCTGTATACATTTTACTAGTTAAACTGATAATAAGTTTGTTACAATTTGATAGTTAATTTTCTACATTTCTTTCATTTCACTTACAGTTTTACTCGGTTCAATGGCCGCTGAGTTTGACTATGTAAATTACGTTGGACTATTAAAGGAGCAAGGTGCTCATATCCTGGTTCAGTGAACATAGTTTGGCTTGCTGCTTATTTATATTACACGCTTTGGGAAAGCAAAACATGTAAAGAGAACAATACAGTAAAAAGCCATGGATCAGCAGGTGCAAGAGAAAAGTTCAGAAGAGAACACGCAAACTGAAGGGAAAAGAGGGAAAGAAAAGGTATCTTCAGAGGTTAATTCTAAACGCTCATTATCTTCCTCCAAGTCTTCAGTTGCTAGTGCTGCTGCAAAAGCTAGAGCCTCAGCAGAAGCTGCACGTGCCAAGATGGCATTCGCAAAAAGACAGCTTGAAATGAAAAAGGAGAAAGCAAGGCTGGAACAGGAAAGAGCTACGGTAGAAGCAAATCGGGAAGCGTTGGAATTAGAAAAGGAAGCTGCAGCCGCTCTGGCAGAAGCGGAGGTGTTAGAGACAGCGGCAGCAATGGAACGCGACGACAATCGCAGTGAAATAAGCACACTTTCATCACATGTGATTTCAATGAGAACGGAGGAATATATATATACATTTATATATACAGTATATACACACACACACACACACACAAACTTTGTTTGCATTTGCAGTATCAAATAAGAACGTTTGACGATCAAATGCATAATATAAAGTGTTTAACAGTTCTGAAGTCTCAATGTCAATTAATAAAACCATATATATATATATTTGTTTTTTATGTTTTTTTTTACATACATTTGAAAAGCTTTAAAAGTTTTATAGTTTTTAAGAGTACGAGAACTGGTCCCCGACTGAGACTGGTTTCTCCCAAGGTGTTTTCTCCATTTCTGTCAGCGATGGAGGTTTGGTTCCTTTGGCTTGTTTAGTTGGAGACACAGACTGACTGCACAGACACTATTGAAGAGAGCTGAACTGGATGATGACGTCACTGAATCATCAATGAACTGACTTTAGCTGGAAATATGACTCTGTTATTGTCTTCTTGCATTATCAGCACACGTTTTTCCTGTTTGAGTCTGTAAAGCTGCTTTGACACAATCTGTACTGTATAAAGCGCTATATGAATAAGGGTGACTTGACTTGACAAGTTTATGCTTTAGTTCAGTTTGACCTCGAGAGGATTTTAGTTTTTTTCAGACTGAAGATGAGAGACTAGTTATTAAAGGGACCTATTGTGCAAAATTCACCTTTACTTGGTGTTTGAACACTGACGTGTGTCCACAGTGTGTGTAAACAACCAGCCTATAATGGTAAAAATCCACCCACTCCTTTTTTTATAATCCCCATAAATCAGAAGCAGTGTCTGAAAACACGCTGTTTCAGATTCCTCCCAAGACTGGTGACGATCTGTCCTATTCGCATTGACCCCGTCCTGATTGAACCGCACATAGTCCGCCACCTTTATATCGTTGAGATAGCGCCTATTTACATACTGTCTGCGCCACATAAACATTACAAATGTTGTTTTTGGATGCACAAATACGAGTCTCCAAAGACTCTCGGCATCTGAGCCTCTGAGAACATTGTGGATGAATTTCATTTGTGGAAGGAAATGTGCCGAAGAGTCTTATAAATGGAACAATTACTGCTTACAGTGTGTGTGTGTGTGTGTGTTAATCCACCATAAGACGCTGGAGACGTGAATTAAGGATGAATATGCTCACCTGTCAGCTGGGCAGACTGATGAAGGGATTGTGGGTGTAACGGTTTGCACATGAAAGCAGCAGGTAAATGAAAAAGTGGCTGTAGTGTGTGTGTGTGTGTGATAGAGCTTGTGCTGTTGTGTAACGCGCCTCAGGTGAAACCTGCTGCAGATTCTGTCCAGTGTTTCTGTCTGAGATGCTTTCAACTCCATCACGTCACATACAAAAGATTTATATTTCAAATAAATGCTTTTCTTTTGAACTTTCTATTCATCTGTGAATCCTGAAAAATAAAATGCAATACAGTTTCCGCAAGGATATTGTGCAGCACAACTGTTTTCAACACTGATAATAATCAGAAATGTTTATTGAAAAGTAATGCATTACAATATTGTGTTACTCCCTAAAAAAGTAACTAATTACGTTACTTAGTTACTTTTGATGGAAAGTAATGCGATATATTACTTTTGCGTTACTTTCACGTTATATACTTTTTAAATATAAGCAGAGCTTGATTGTTTTTAATATAAGAAGTTCTATTTATAGCAAATGTAAAAGCCCTTTCACACCAAAAAGTGTAATGAATAAACCTCAGGCTGAAGCAAAAGTAAATTCACGTCTGTACAGTAGAACGCAGGAGAAGAAACACTCTTCAGCAATAAAAAAACAAAGCACAATTGTTAGTTTCTCTAAAGTCATTTTTGCCTATTAGTATGGTTGAACTGGATCATCAAAGGTCAGCAGCAAAGATATTGGTTAATAAAATGGGATTAGATACATTTGTGTTATTTAACATTTAATTATTGCAAAATATGTTTGCGTCATATTCTGAGTTTGCATTTCACTGTTTTAATTCATTTTGATGAATGCTAAATCTGTTTTTTTGTGAGTGGGATGAATTAATGCACATTCACATTTAGTCTAGAACTACAATAACATCATGTTCACACAGCGCACACAACGCCTCTGTACTCCCGATTTCTCCCAATATGGTGACAGGAGAGCTGTCAGTCAATAAATGGGAAAACAAAGTA
>NW_015557129.1:280821-281064 GCF_001515605.1 Sinocyclocheilus anshuiensis | reverse complement strand
GGACTATTGTAATGGTCTCCTCACCGGCCTTCCCAAGAAGACCATTAGACAGCTGCACCTCATCCAGAACGCTGCTGCCAGAATTCTGACTAGAACCAGAAAATCTGAGCATATCACATCAGTCCTCAGGTCCTTACACTGGCTTCCAGTTATATTTAGGATTGTACTTTTACTACTTTTACTCGTTTATAAATCACTCAATGGCCTAGGACCTAAATACATAGCAGATATGCATAAACCTAA
>NW_015557129.1:263589-280616 GCF_001515605.1 Sinocyclocheilus anshuiensis | reverse complement strand
CTATTTTTAACTGTTTTAAATTCATTTTAAATAAATTTTTAAATCATTTTAAAAGTTTTTAAATTCCTTGTTTTATTGTTGTGATTATTGTTTATGATTATTTTACTTCCTTTTATGTAAAGCACTTTGAATTACCATTGTGTACGAAATGTGCTATATATATAAACTTGCCTTGCCTTGCCTTTTGATCAAATGAATGAAATCTGAAAGGACAAATAGTAGTTGAAATTGTCTGAAGTTTGAGCGTCATGTTTCAGTTGAGCTGTGAAACATGTTGCATCTGTGTGTGTGTGTGTGTGTGTGTGTCTCCTTGGTCACTTTAAAATCACATTCCTCAGTAAAACATCATGACATATTCATGAAGGAACTCACACTCGCCTCTGCTGAGAGATAATTGTTTTCAGATGCTTGTTGTGATTATTGTTTATGATTATTTTACTTCCTTTTATGTAAAGCACTTTGAATTACCATTGTGTACGAAATGTGCTATATATATAAACTTGCCTTGCCTTGCCTTTTGATCAAATGAATGAAATCTGAAAGGACAAATAGTAGTTGAAATTGTCTGAAGTTTGAGCGTCATGTTTCAGTTGAGCTGTGAAACATGTTGCATCTGTGTGTGTGTGTGTGTGTGTGTGTCTCCTTGGTCACTTTAAAATCACATTCCTCAGTAAAACATCATGACATATTCATGAAGGAACTCACACTCGCCTCTGCTGAGAGATAATTGTTTTCAGATGCACACACACACACACACACACACACACACACACACACACACACACACACACACACACACACACACACACACACACACACACACACACACACACACACACACACACACACACACACACACACACACACACACACACACACACACACACACACACACACACACATACAGAGACTGTAATCACTGATGTCATCAGAATGTCTGAACATTACAGGATATCTGCATCTGTAGCAAACAAAAAACAATCAGATGAATTTACACGCATTATTCATTATAACAGAGTGAGACAGTTTGGCTTTTGCTGCTTGTTGTTCATCTATAAGGAAACTCATGTTCTGCTCATCAGCTGAAAGCCAGAGGAGATGATGTCATGCGTTCCTTACCCATGAGTCCTGCAGAGCTGAACCTGACAGCCTGAGGTCAAAGGTCACGCGTGTGTGTGTGTCTGTGTGTGTGTGTGTGTGTGTGTGTGAGTATGTGTGTTTATCTGGGAATGTCCTGAAAAATTCAATGCCTGAGTGTAAGTTTGATATTAGTGGAGTTTTTGTTTTTTGATTATAAAGACCTCTAATCTATTTAAAAAAATTATAGAATCTGTAACCAGATCCGATCAGACGTGTTCATTCACAGAGGATTCAGTTCCTCAGTTCCAGCTGTAAACAAACATTTGTGTTTCAAATTAGAAACTGAACATCTCTCTCACTCACACACACACACACACACACACACACACACACACAAACACTCCTTATCAATTGCAGAGTGATTTGTTTGTCAGGTCAAGCCAAATGTATTTTCTAATGCACTTTTCATATGCTTTTCAAAGTCATGCTCTTATGTCTGTAGGTGTTTTATAATAGTGCTGTAATATATGATGAAATATATCAATGGTATAAATAGTCTCATGATTTTATATCTAGCTATATTGTTTTTATTTTGTGCAGCAGATATATCAGTGCACACATCTGAGTGTTCAGTGTAAGATCGCTGCGATGAAACGGAAATAGCATCTGTTGTTTAAGAGAAGCAATCATGAATTAATTGTTCACAAATTGTTCAAGATCTATAACATGTAATTACAAAACAGTTTTATTCTAAGCAATAGTAAGCAATTCTCAAAAATATTAATGAAAATACAGTCCATTGATTTAATTGATTTTAAGTTGTTGAGTTAATCGTTGTGAGTAATATTTTTAGTATACATGATAATATTTTAATATACATTTAATCAGCAGTCATTTAAGTGACAATGCTGAGAAATATAGGAGATGCTTTGATTGTGATTAGTAAACGTATCGGTATAGAGTACCATTACTATGAGAACCATTACTATGTGGTGACTTCTGTTCTTACTGTGGCTGAAAGTTACTCATATGTTGGTAAAAAGTTTAAACAGAAAGCTGCTAGAAAGTCACATGATAATGTTTAATGTTTGTGAGATGAAAGCATTGTGATGGGTTTGTTTCACTGAAGCTTCAACTGGAGATGTTGCATAAATCCAGCTCTCCTGACAACAGATGTGAGCGTTGCATCATCGTTCGCTGAACTTATACACATGTGACTCACACAGGCTCTCTCAGACACACTGATTGTGATTCTCAATGAAGGAATCTGTGTTGTTTGTGTGGAGGAATGAGGATGTTGCACAAGCAGTGGACAATATGTTTGTGTTGCCCTGAAACTTCTGCAAACAGAGCCGAGGTCTTCAGATGACTTCCAGATGAGTGTGTGAGTAAGAGTGAGTGTGAGAGAGATTGCAAGTGCATGAGTGTGCAAGAGAGTATGAGAGTGAGTGTGCGAGTGCATAACTGTGCAAGAGAGTGTGAGTGTGCGTGTGTGAGAGAGTACGAGTGTGTGAGTGCATAAGTGCGAGAGAGTGAATGCGTGAGTGTGCGATTGCGTAAGTGTGAGAGGGAGTGTGAGTGTGTAAGCGTGTGAGAGAGTGAATGCGTAATTGTGCAAGAGATTGTGAGTGTGTAAGTGTGCGAGAGCGTGAGTGTGTAAGAGTGTGAGTGTGTGAGTGTGCGAGAGATTGTGAGTGCATGAGTGTGCGAGAGAGTGTGAGTGTGAGTGCGTAAGTGTGCGAGAGAGTGTGAGTGAGTGCGTGTGTGCGAGAATGTGAGTGCGTGAGTGTGCGAGAGAGTGCGAGAGTGTGAGTGCGTAAGTGTGCGAGAGAGTGAATACGTAATTGTGTGAGAGATTGTGAGTGTGTAAGTGTGCGAGAGCGTGAGTGCGTGAGAGAGTGTGAGTGTACAAGAGTGTGAGTGCATGAGTGTGTGAGAGTGTGAGTGCGTGAGAGAGTGTGAGTGTGCAAGAGTGTGCAAGAGTGTGAGAGTGCGAGTGCGTAAGTGTGCGATAGAGTGTGAGTGCGTGAGTGCGTAAGTGTGCGAGAGAGTGAATGCGTAATTGTGCGAGAGATTGTGAGTGCATAAGTGTGCGAGAGTGTGAGTTCATGAGTGTGTGAGAGTGTGAGTGCTTAAGTGTGTGAGAGCATGAGAGAGTGTGAGTGCGTGAGTGTGCGAGAGATTGTGAGTGTATAAGTGTGCGAAAGTGTGAGTGCGTGAGTGTGAGTGCGTAAGTGTGCGAGAGTGTGAGTGCGTAAGTGTGCAAGAGTGTGAGTGTGCGAGAGAGTGTGAGAGCGAGAGTGTGAGTGCGTGAGTGTGCGAGAGAGTGTTAGTGCGTGAGTGTGTGTATGTGTGCGAGAGCGTGAGTGCGCGAGAGAGTGTGAGTGTGCAAGAGTGTGAGTGCGTGAGTGTGCGAGAGATTGTGAGTGTATAAGTGTGCGACAGTGTGTGCATGAGTGTGTAAGTGTGCGAGAGAGTGTGAGTGCGTAAGTGTGCAAGAGAGTGTGAGTGTGTGAGTACATAAGTGTGCGAGAGAGTGTGAGTGTGCGAGAGTGTGACTGCGTAAGTGTGTTAGAGAGTGTGAGTGCATGAGTGTGTGAGTGTGTGCGAGACTGAGTGCATGTGTGTGATTGTGAGACATAGATCAAATGTAACCAAATTGGTGTGTGTGTGTGAACTGGTATTCCCTACATTATAGGGACTGCTGCACAAATAGCATATAACATAACCCATAGCAGATATATACAGGTGGAGCTGGGGAAGGTAGAGGGTTTCAGAGGAGATGCTTTAGTGAATGCTAACCAGCCATTTAAATGACTGTGTATGCAACATGAACCAATCAGCTTGTGCCAAGTAGTTTAATGCTGTGAATATCATCAGTTTGCGTTAAGGACCCATCAGCCTGCGCCATGTGGAGTTTTATGACAGAACTCGGCATTAAGACCAGTAAATTTGGACCTTGTGGGGACATTTTTTTGGTCCCCGTGAGGAAACAAGCTTATATATCATACAGAATGAAATGTTTTTAAAATGTAAATATAGCAGACATTTTTCTGTGAGGGGTAGGTTTAGGGTTAGGGTAAGGGGATAGAAAATACAGTTTGTACAGTAGAAAATCCATTACACCTGTGGAATGAACCCATAATGATAGGAATTTGTGTGTGTGTGTGTGTGTGTGTTCTTGAATATATGGTTTATGAGGACACAAATGTGTATAATTACATGGGTATTACAATGTAAACATGGTTTGTGAGGTCACTTCCTGTGAAATACGAGCCGTTCATGTTCTTTTGAGATTCACCTCATGTCTGGATTCAGATTCAGAAAGATTCATTTGACTCGTGACAGACAAAAGGTTTAAAGTTCATGAATTAATTGATGATTTAAAGAAACTGAAACATGACACTCTCTTATTTCTTTTAAATAATTTTATTAACATGATAAAATCACATTCTGTGTTGCCAAAGCATGAAAACAATGTAGAAAATTCTTTAGATCAATCGAACAGCTGAAATAGGATTTAAACAATATAGAAGGATTGAACAATATAGAATATCTGTAGTTCTTTCTATCGTTTTATCTGTTGTTCTATCTACTGTTCGAGGACAAATATACTCTCTATATATAGTCTCATTTGTTAACATTAATGCCTTAACAAACATGAACTAACAATTAACAATATATTTTTACAGTATTTATTAACCTGATAATGTTAGTTTATAAAAATGTATGTTCATGTTATTTCACACTGCATTAATTAAACAGATACGTTTGATCTTAAAAATGCATTAGTAAATGTTGAAATTGATGTTAGCTGCAGAAGTATTGTTCATTGATCGCTTTAACTAGTTAGCTATTGAAACCTTACTATAAAGTGTTAGCAAGATAGTAAATAATCATGAAACAAAATTCATGTAACAACTATTGAACTGAACAGTTTGGTTGCATTTGATCTCTGTCTCTCTCTCTTGTACACACACACACACACGGATGTTTCTCTGTGTTTTATAAATGTTAGTACATTTTTCTCCCTTTGGGTGAATTAATGACTTCAAGTGAGGAAAACCAGAAGGAAATTTTGTAATCCAAAGAAAGTTTCTCATCACACACACAGACACACACACACACACACACACACACACACACACACACACACACACACACACACATATGCATGAGCTCATGGCTGTGAAAGGCTCCATATAAGGGCGTGCTGATGATGTCATGCTCTCATAGGCGTCTTCAGTCCGTCTCATTGTTGAGTTTCAGAGCTGGAATGTTCAGATCACTGACACACTGAACACCAGCGGCAGAGGCTCAACAGCACTGACCAGGTACGACACACACACACACACACACACACACACATGCAGAACCTCTGACTGCGTGTAGATGGTCTTTGATATCACATTATATATGAGATGATTTAACTTTAAATGAGTTGGTGGATTGAGTTCTAGTGGTAAAACTTGCATTGCATCAAACCTGATGTTTTTAAACCTCAAAGTCAGTAGATGATGATGATGATGATGATCGTTGAGTCTGTTGTTTCATGTCTGTATAATGTAATTCCTCCATCCTGCAGATGATGTAGATGTTCATCTGTTCATTTAGTTACATTCGTCAAGACTTAATTTCATGCCGGCTGATAGTAAATGAATAAAATGAGCAGATTTTTGGAAAAGGACGAGGTTATAATTGTTAGATGAATGTGCTCCAGTTATGTACTGTCATTAACGTCAGTCCTGTTATTAACTCGGCTTACATACAGTTATTATCTCCAGTACAGTTACTCTCCAGTGCAAGTATCTGCTGTTTCTAGAAAAGTAATTTCTGAACTTCACCTCACTAAACTGACTGATTTTTACTGTAGATGTTGGAAATCTATCCTGTTTAATTTGTCACTGACGTGTTTTAGTTGTGGACACTTTTTAAGTGTTTTTGTAAACACTTTAGTCCTTTAATGCATGTTTAGTTTCCTGTTTTTGAGCACTATGAGTCTTAATAATCCCTGTATGAGCAGATCCGTGTCTGATCTGCTGCCCTCTGCTGGACACAAACGCCTCTGGACTCTACAGAATGAATGTTAGACGAGTATTTTAGCCTGTAATGCTTTAAAGATGATTACTAAAAAGCTGTTTAATGATCAGCATTTGAAGACAAAAATGCTAATTCTGTTAAATGAGAGCCCAGCGGCATCCGTTTTTCTGCATTTTCACATATAATATCACAGAAACGAACAAATGCCACGACACACAAAACGTTTGTAACGTTCAAATCCGAAATCCAGTCGAGTATTTTGAGATTTCACACACCCTTATTCATGATGTTTAAATCCTTCTCTCACGCTTTTCCAAGTCTGTATTAAAGTCTTTTTCCCATAGATTTTCCCTCTCTTTTCTCTGTAAAAATCTGGGCTCTTGGGAGCGAGTCCAAGTCGATCGGGCGGTCCAAGGTTAAAACTAAAGGAAGGAGCGTTTCTGATTTCCTGAGCTGCTTTTAGGCCGTCGCAAGCTCACGCTGCTGCATTCTGATGAGCTCAGGATCCTTTCTGCTTTCGTTATGTTTTCTCATCAGTGCCGTGTCAGATCGATCACACAGTTGTCTGTATACTGTATAATCCAGAATCTGTGGTTAGAAGATGAAATAAATGAGAGTCCCAGAACAAATGTATTTACATGATCACAGAAGACGTGTCATTTCCACCCGGGAGGCTGCTGGGAATCATAGGTTGTGTCTCAATTAGCATATTTCTACTACAGGAATAGTATGCACTTCAGTGGTGGGAAAGTACAGTACGGCAGCATTAGGACTTACTACCACGCCATAACATTTCATCTTGATTGATACCATTGTCTTGAACTGTTTGTGTTCGCATCAAGCTAAATTCATTACTTTACTTTTAGCACACATGCATACTTGAAAATGCACTGGAAATAGTATAGTATCCAGGCACATTTGGCATACTGCTTTCAGTGCACTATATTCTAGAACGCACTGCATACTGTTTAGGAGGGTTAATATGTAAACTGTGATGCAGTGATTGCATAAACCTATCATGCTGTTAAATTACAAAGAAATGTAGCATCAGATTTGAGCTTATGAGGTTGTTCAGATTGCTAAATAAAAAACAAGGGTTTGGTAGTATGATCTAACACATGCATCTTGGATGTTTTTTTTTTTTTTGGCATTGTGATGGCAGATAATGAGCTCACTACAGCATTTGTGAGCAATTAGCACAATAGAGTTTCAATCTTAAACACTTAAACCTTTGGCTTTCATTTTCCTCTGTTAATGGTGAACCACAAATGTTTAATTAAGTCACAATGTAAGAGGAACACCACAGATATTTCCAGCATCTGTAGTGAGGATGGCCGGCTGACCGCTTTATGAAAGTTCAGCCTGTAAACCAGTGCTGTAATCTCATAGAACTCATAAAATAACACACTGGAGCTTTGGTTCATGTTCAGTAGAACACTGCACTGTGATTATAATACTGTATTTTAAGAATCTGACTTTCACTTATATTTTATCTATGTTCTCTTATTTTCATCTTCTGAATTCTTAAATATTTTTTTCTTAACCCGGTTTTCCATTTCCTTTCAATGGCTGAAGCCACGTATGAGTGACACGGATGAGGTGGTTTCATACGCCTCGTACCGTTGACATCATCCTTGTCCACTGCTGGTTAGAAGCCTCTGAAAGAGGTTTTGTTTACATAGCCAGTAATGGCCTTTGGAGGAGGGGGAATTCCTTAAAATATAAAACCACTGAAGGAAGGTGGTGGTGTTCATGGGTGTGGGGGTAGAGACAGAGGAACCCCCTTATTAAGATACTTTTTCCATTTCCACTCTAATATGCCTTCTGTAGTGCAGGTTGGCAGCTGCGTCCTGTAGTCAAAACACCCTCCACCGCTGGCGGCATTTGGGAGCAGGGAAACTCACGCCAGCCACCATGACCCCACTTTCTGCCCGACTTTGTACCTCTGGAACACACACTGCCCCACTTTTAGTCTACGGGGTTTTGCTTTCCTCCATATCTCCTCATATGGCATGGACAAACATAGACATGAAGGTTCCCAATTGAATACCAGTTCAGTTAACTTTCACTTTAAGCCCAAATGTTTCTAAAGTCAATGCAAAATTGAGGTTTGCACAAAACAATTACAACAAATGTTTAAAATGTCATGTTTTGAAAATTCCCAGGCTGTCTATTTGTCTCATATTAACAATCTTTCCATATGTTCTTCTCTCTTCCCAGACTGAAATTGTTCATTGATCAGGAAAAGACATACCAACAGAGAAAGGAGGAAGAGAACAATAAGAAAGTCACAAATCTGAAGGACGAGCTGACCAAGCTTAAGTCCTTTGCCCTGCTAGTGGTCGATGAACAGCAGCGGCTCGCCGAGCAGCTGACCCAACAAACAACGAAGGTCAAAGAACTCCAGAACACTGCCACTCAGGCCCAAGAGGAGCTGAGCTCCACCCAAACCCGGTTGCAAGAAGAAGAGAACAAAGTCCTTCGCTTGGAGGAGGAGTTACGCAACCAGGCCTGCCATTTCCAACAAGAGCAGGAAGCCATGACTGCCAAACTGACCAGTGAAGATGCCCAGAACAGACAGCTGCGGCAGAAGCTCTCCTCACTCAGCCGGCAGTTAGATGAGCTGGAAGAAACCAACAAGACCCTGCACAGAGTGGAGGAAGAACTACAGGAGCTACGGGATAAAATCAGCCGAGGGGAGTGTGGCAACTCCAGCCTAGTGTCGGAGGTGGAGGAGTTGAGGAAACGAGTGCTAGAAATGGAGGGGAAGGATGAGGAGCTGATCAAGATGGAAGACATGTGCAGGGACCTCAACAGAAAGCTGGAGAAGGAGTCGAGCCAGAGCTGTAGCTTAAAAGCAGAGGTGGACAAGCTGAATCACAGAATCATGGAACTTGAAAAACTAGAAGACGCCTTTGGGAAAAGTAAGCAGGAGTGCAATTCACTGAAAAGCAACCTAGAGAAAGAGCGGACCATGACTAAACACATGTCCAATGAACTAGATGTGCTGAGAGTCAGAATCAAAGAGCTTGAAGCTACCGAGGTTCATTTGGAGAAGACGGAGCTGGCACTGAAAGAGGATCTGACAAAACTGAAAACACTGACTGTCATGCTAGTGGACGAGAGAAAAGCCATGGCCGAAAAGTTAAAGCTGATGGAGGACAAAGTGCAAAACAGCACTGGTAAACTGCAGGCAGAACAAGACAAAGTCAACACTGTCACTGAAAAACTGATCGAAGAGAGCAAGAGAGCTCTGCGGTCAAAGGCCGAACTGGAGGAGAAGATGTGCATTGCCACAAGGGAGAGGGATGAGCTCAAAGCTAAGCTGAAAACGGAGGAAGAGAAAAACAGTGACCTTCAGTCCAAAGTCAGCATGATGAAAAAGCGGCTTCAGTCACTGGAAGCAGTGGAAAGAGGATTATTGAGGAACAAATCCAAAGAGGAGCACACAAAGAGCCCAGTTCCTTACCACTACCAACAAGAAGACAACAAAGTGAAAGATTTGACCCAAGAAGTAGAACGCCTCAGGAGGAAGTTAAAGGAGATGAAGGCAGTTGAGGGTGATCTTTTGAAGACTGAAGATGAGTTTGAATCCCTGGAAAAGAGATATTCCAATGAACAGGAACGAGCAAAAGCCCTGTTGGAGGAACTGGAGATGTCCAGGCAGGAACTGTCCAAGTACCAGTTGGCTGAGAAAGAGGAATCCAACCAAGAGCATATCCTGTACAAGCGTCTGAAAGAGGAAGAGGCCAAATCCAGCCATCTCACTAGAGAGGTCGAAGCCCTCAAAGAGAAGATCCACGAGTACATGGGCACAGAGGAATCCATCTGCCGCATGAAAACAGACCACACGACCCTACAGAGAAAACTCACCCAGCAAGAGGTCAGGAACAAAGAGCTGGCCAGAGAGATGGAGACCCTTACACGAGAACTCGAGAGATACCGTCGCTTCAGTAAGAGTCTAAGGCCGGGCATGAATGGAAGACGTTTCTCAGATCTCCAAGTCTCCACAAAGGAGGTGCAGACAGACCCGATAGACAGCATGTCCCCAACTTACAAGAACCTTGTACCCCTGGAACGCGCCCTGGTCAACGGCAAGCTATACGTGGAGAGCGATCCAGAGGATGAGGTTAATTACAATGAGATCAACTTCACAAAATGCAGTCCATCACTCATGAACAATGTCAACAATCTCAACAACAACATGAGAAGAGTGAGAGGCCCTTTTCTTAAGACTAGAGAAAGTCAGCATCCAATAAATGGCAAGACACAACCGAGACAGAATGGTAATCATGTTCAACAGGGAGACATGTTCCTTGCACACAGTCCTGGACAACCACTCCATATCAAAGTAACCCCTGACCACGGGCACAACATGGCAACTCTAGAGATCACAAGTCCCACTGCAGAGAACGCCCAGTCCTATACAAGCACGGCGGTCATCTCGACAAGCGGTGCCCCTCCAAAACAGCGAATCACGATCCTCCAGAACTCACCAATCTCACCTTCCAACAAACCCAAGGGTTCTCCTCCTCCTCCGGAGAGTCCCTGCAGCCCCAGCACGCCCGATCGCTCCATGTCGCCGCTCACCATGGCAGCCTATTCGCAAACTCTAGCTTCTGAGTCCTGCGGATCAGTGACCCCGGATCGAGCCATGTCGCCCATTCAGATCGTGTCCATTACGACCGGAAGCCCTGACCGGTCGGAGCCAATAGAGCTTGTGGGAGGTCACACGGTTTTCCACGTGAGCCCTGAAAGGCAGAACAGCTGGCAACTGCAGAGGTCCAACAGCTCAGGTCCAAATGTCATTACCACTGACGACAACAAAATCCATATTCACTTAGGGAGCCCCTACATTCAAGCCGTAAACACCACAGCCAAATCCATCCCCTATTACTCCCTCGGGCCGGAGCAAAGGATTCCAGTGCTAACCAATGGCACTCCAGCCAAAGGCAACAACAAAATCACAAGCAGCATCGTGATAAAGCCCACATCCAATCCGATCTCACGACCCTCACAAATTACAGTAAGTAATATCTGTGACTGACCCAGACTGACTAGTGTTTGATTAGTGACCCTCCCCTGATCTCCTCAGCCATCGACCCCTGGCACCGGGATCCACCCCAGACCCTCAGATCTGTTATCCGTGACTGCAGTAGCAGCTAACTGTAGTTTCTTCTGTTGGTTTGATTTGTTTGTTTCTGTTTGATTAATAATGAGATGTTTATGTGAATGACATGTAAAACGAAAGCAGAGAAAACGACACATAACGAGAACACAAGCTCTTGTGCTTTTTCACGTCACTTTGAGGTTAAGTGCACTTACTGTTTTTTTGCTAGATAGCAAATGATCCTGTACCATTAAAGTTCACTGATTGATGTACAATTGCATTTTTGGTTTATTTTCCATTTTCCACTCACATTTTAGTTTTTTTTTTTTTCTCTTAATAATTAAAATGAGAATATTAACATTAGTTTATATTAGTTAATATTATTTTAGGTAGTTGGTGCATTCTGATGAGAAGCTCATGCACATTAGAGCAGAGAGATGTTTATGATGTAATACTGCATGATTTATTTGCAGAAAAACATTTTAATAGAAAACATTTAACCACTAATAAGACATATAGTATTATGTTTCTGGGGTAAATTAACCGAATCAGGTCATATAATGAGCAAAATTGTGAGATAAACCTCACTTTGTGTTCATCAGGTAAGAAGAGGTTGAGAACATGTCTGCATGAGTTCAGTTTATTGTCTGATGTCATAGTTACTGGCCCGGTCCAAAACACCACCATTATCCGCTCTCACTGAGAGGATCTACAGTCTTCTCAAATGATATCATGGAAAACCTCACCGTCTGCATGACCGTTCACTGCTGCATGAGATTTGACTCCAAAAAAGCAACATTAAAGCTCTGCAGTGTGTAGAAAGTTAAAGCATTAACTTGATGAGTTTGCATGCACTGGTCAAAAAAGATGAAAAGTTTTTTGGCAGTAGTGTATTGAAACTAAATAGCCATCAAACACACAGTAACATTACAGCGTGGTATAGATATAGTCTTTTAATGAATCGGAGCACATGAGTGAGTGAGCACTCGTGTACATGGACTATATCAAGCGTTTAATTGATTCAGGCTGGAATTTGTGCCGTCTGGAGTGTGTATCCTCTGGCTGTCTGGCTAAACAAACTGCCGTTCATGGAGGGCTCGGGAACAGCTGTGATTATGAAGCGAGACGATGTCTCATCAGCCCTGTTAGTGAATCACACTCAAACACACACGCACTCGTTTCGTTTGAATCGATGCAGTATGTGCACTAGAGATGACATGAACCTCGTTACCAAGAAACACAAATGACATGTGGTGCCTGATGGGACTAAAGGAATCATTTTCTCATTAGAGGTGCTTTTCATGTGATTTGATGATGGCTGATAGGATATTCATACACAGACCTAACCAGACACACACGATTACCCTGTGAAAAAACCAGTGCAGGGTGGTTTACTGCCCTTAAAGTTGGTTTAGCTCATTTTTCACCTGACAAGTGTGAGACCAAGCTTAGGTTAGTTTAGGCTTTGGTTAATGATTAATCAGAAGAGTTACTTGGTAAAGAAACTCAGACGTAGCAGCATGTGTGACGGGAAGCGTTAAATGTTAAACAATTAAAATGTTCCTGCGAGTTCCTTCAAAAGAACACGACTGTTTGGAGGCGGTTCTCTCAGCGGCCCTCCAAAGCACAAACAAAAGCCTTGTTTAGTTTCCATGGTGACAGCAGCTGCAGCGGCTCGTCTCTGGCACAGGAAGCTCCTGCTCATACCACACTTTTAATTAGCGGTCATTATGCATCTACATGCCCTCTGACTCGAGCCACACAGGTTTTGCTGCGTTACCCGAGCCCAGAGCACAGCATGACCCACATTTGAACATTTTTCATGTGTGACGCAAACCTGCAGTTGGTTTGGTTTTGGAGAGCTCATTTAGAAAGTTCTCTGCAGACTTCTGGATGCTGAAAAACATCTCCAAATCCACTGCAGAAGTCACCGGATTGATTCTGACAGACTGAACCAGCCCAGCTAACAGTGAATGTTCTGGCAAGGTCCTCTTAAAGTTATGAACAAACGTTCTTCCATTAACATTAATAGAACGTTTATTCAAAGTTATCTGGTCTTCAATAACGTTCGTCAAACGTTAGCACGAAAACGTTATCGTTTTTCTGAAACATTTTAGCTGGACGTTCATCTAAGATGGCTTAGAGAACATTCAAAAGTAACGTTCCCATAGTGTCCGCAAAATAATAAAGCGGAACGTTCAATGTAATGTTGCAACATAACCAAAAAACGACACATTTTCAGGTAACATTCAGAGATATAGTGTTCATAACTAAATGGGAACGTTAGTCAAACGTTCTTAGTACATATTTTTGTTAACTGTAGAGAAATGCATTTGCAGATGTGCAGCAGAGGGAGGCCTGAATGTGACATGCTTTCTGAACTCTCCTGCGCTGGCATCACTCTCTGGCAGAGCATTAGTGCTGATTGTGCTGAATTAGATCCGTCACTCAAACCTCACGATGATCTCTCGACGATCACAGATGACTGCAGAAACACTCGTCTGTCTGCACTAAGCCTCCTGTCTCTCTCTCTCGTTCTGTCTAACTGTTCCAAACAAAAAACATCTCACATATTTCTCAAACACATTCATCATTCTCCCTCCACAGACTCATGTCAGAGTTTCTCAGCTATAACCAACTGGATTTTCCTTTATATTGTAGGTGATACAATTATGTGACAAGCAAACCATATTCTTGAAGCCTTCTTGATTAGGTTCTTCTAAGGTTGAAATTTCAAGTGCATGCTGGTGTGAGCATGAAGTCTGGTGTGTCCTTATGTACTAGAGCTGATCTGTGTTTGAGAGCGCCATCTCCTGGTCATCTCAGCACCATACACATCTGCGTAAACCTGTTCTGTTGGGGTCAGTTTGACTCATATTCCATTTGCTTGAACTTTTTATTTCTTCTTGAAATTTGGTGAATATTTCTCATTTAGGGTCATGAATGTACATGCAAAGTTTCGACACATAGACACGTTTTGGAAAGGCTGGACACACGTTGTTACGACTTTGGTGTTGCGAGTCAAATTGACTCTCATTTGTTTCCAAGCCATTTCATTCCAAAAATCAACACTTTGAAAAACTCTGAAGAATCAGATAAAAAACGAAAACCTTTATTATAGCTTGTCAAACACCAAAATATTAAATACATAATATTCAAGACTCGGTGTACTCAAAATTGAGACTCGTCTTCTGATCCAAGGAAAATTTGCTGTTTGAGGTTGTTTTTTGATGTTAGTTTTTTGCATCTCGATCACTAGACTGTAGAAGAAATGTGAGAAACCCAGTTACTCT
Source organism: Sinocyclocheilus anshuiensis (assembly GCF_001515605.1). Taxonomy (NCBI): domain Eukaryota; kingdom Metazoa; phylum Chordata; class Actinopteri; order Cypriniformes; family Cyprinidae; genus Sinocyclocheilus; species Sinocyclocheilus anshuiensis. Next base: position 266,093 of record NW_015557129.1, on the reverse strand, counting down.
TACAAGGGTTTGAGAAAAAGACATAAAATAATAACAAAAAGAAAGAGGAAGTACAAATACCAATTTTTATTTTATGTGCAGTTTATTTTGAACAAAAATATGAGGGTCAAATTGACCCCTCACACAATAAAAATAGATGGAAAATTAAATAATTACATTTCTCACATATTTGAAATTTTTTAGTCTCTGACAAGCTACAATAGAGGTTTTCTATTTTTTACACGAGTCTTTAGTGTTTTTCATTGTGTCGATTTTTGGCAAGTTGCATTGAAACCAGTGTGGGTCAATTTGACCACAAACACAGAAGATTAACAGGAGGGTTAATCTATATAATCTATATCTGCCAGAGCTGGGTAGATTAATCACAAATTGTAATCCGTTAATAATTCCAAATTACATGACAAAAACTGTAGTTAGTAATGTAATCCATCACATTACACATTTTAGGTATAATCAGACTACTTTTAGATGACTTCTGACCTAACTCGTTCATCACAGTGATTTAAATAGGATAATCTTGTACCATATATTGATATATAAATACAAAGAGTAAGAACATATATTCCATTCGTTGTAATTAACAACATAAAGTGCATTAAATATTGTATTGTGTAGGCTATGTTTCCCAAACTGGGGTTCGTGAATTTATTGAAAAGCAAGTCATTTTCAAATAACATCAATCAAAATAAAACACCTACTAACAAAATTAAATATTTACCTGTATGTCATGCGAACATTAACCAACGTCAGAGAACCGTGAACATGCAAATGTGATACTTAATTATTAAAATATTTATTTTAAGATCTCAGGGGTTCTTCAAGTAAAAATATTAGGTGAAAAATGATCAGATGAGAAAGTATGGGAATCCCTGCATTACATGTAATAATGTGAATTTGTGCATTTTAATGTGTTTGAAAGACAAAAGCCTTCCAAAGACACAGTAATACATGGTTAAATAACCCACTGAGTGATAATTCAAATAAACATTAATGTTCATCAGAAGTTAATGCAATGTTGAAACACTTCTTGAATCCAGTGGAGGAATGCTGTGTGTCCTCCTGACCGTTCTCTGAATGTGTGAATGTCCACAAAACTGACAGACGTTCTGAGTGTATATAAGCGGTAGGCTGATAATGTAATCAGTTACATTAGTCTTTCTCTTTGGCTCCTGACAGATGCCTCTGGAATCATTCCGGCGTCCTGGACCCACCAGGATTCCCAAACCCAAAGCATCAAACAGCGCCGTCCAAACCCCACTGAACTCTGGGAAGCGTGCGTCTAAAAACCTGAACCTGATGAACCAGCCTACCAAATCATGAGTGAAGCGTCCACATGCCTGACCCATTTCTGTTGATTGTGTTTAATTTTATTTGATCGCTTTTGGTGCTGTGACGAGACCCTATATTCAGCCATATTCAAAAGTACAAAGACACTGTGATAAAAACCCGCTCATCTTTCACTTTATGGTGCTGAACTTTGCTCTCTCTTTTTTTTCTCTTGACAAAACGTAATTATAGCACTCATTAAATTGGTAGTAACCGCTGTTATGGTTTTGAAGCATCAAGTATTTTTGATGAATGATATCTGGATGTTAATAAAAGACTTTTTATATCTTGCAGTTTAAAACACAATTATTGAATATGATTTCATTAAATCATTATTTTGCACCCGGACTTTAAATGGAGGTAGAGTTAAAATCAGTGTTGGGAGTAACTAGTTACATGTAAGAGCGTTACGTAATTTAATTACAAAATAAATGTAACTGTAATCAGTTACAGTTACTAAGAAAAATGTGTAATTAAATTACAGTTACTTATGAAAATGTTAACGATTACAAAGGGGATTACATTTGAATATTTACACACATCCACATTCAGATTTAATTGATTTCTTTCCCAAATTGCACTGATTACTCTGAGACATACGGCCCTATAATTCCATGATGCGGAAAACACAGACTGGTTCGTAGAATCCAGTCATAGAAACGGATTCCTATAACCTAACGCCGACGGAATATGCCACATTTTGGACGAATAAATCAAAAGTAGGTCAATACACTTGAATCAAAACGCGATATTGACTAGTGTCTGAGAATATTAAGCCGCAAAAAGACAATATATGAATCCTGCACGTTCTGCGTGTCTGTCTTTGTTTACTTAGTTAAGCAGCAGCAGCCCATTGCTCATCAGCCATCACTCAAAATACTGTATAAAGGACATCATGAAGACAACCTTATGTGAGGTCCATGCAAAAAATAGGGTTGTCCATGTTTCAGAATTTGTTGTGGGTGTACGAGTGTGAGTTTTCCCGGCCTGAAATGTTTTTCCCCAGTCCGCCCCTCGTGGAAATTAATGGTGCAGACATGCGGTTTCATTTAGTACACACAGGCCTACTGAAGCTTGCGGTTTGCAGCCTCTGCCGCCTCGATATATGAGTACATGAACACATAAACATAATCTCTAGAACTGCTCTGAGTCACTTCATGAGCATTTTACTTATTTTG
>NW_015557129.1:242631-245058 GCF_001515605.1 Sinocyclocheilus anshuiensis | reverse complement strand
AGTCCGCCCCTCGTGGAAATTAATGGTGCAGACATGCGGTTTCATTTAGTACACACAGGCCTACTGAAGCTTGCGGTTTGCAGCCTCTGCCGCCTCGATATATGAGTACATGAACACATAAACATAATCTTGTTTGTAAATGATTAACAGTTGCAAATAAACATTCATTAGAAATTTAGAAAAGCAATCAAAAAGTAATCAAAAGTAATCAGTTACATTACTTTAATAAAGTAATTGAAAAAGTTACACTACTATTACATTTTAAATAGGGTAACTTGTAATCTGTAACCTATTACATTTCCAAAGTAACCTTCCCAACACTGATTAAAATGAAGTTAAGCTCAAATGAAAGCCTTGAACTCACAGTTTAGTCGATCCTGAGCTTCTACGGCACAGCACTGACGTCCAACCAATCAGAATGACGCCTCGCAGCATCGAGCCAATCAGAGCGCACGAACGGAAGCCCCGCCCTCGCGCTAAATGCTGTGGGCGGGGCCTGGCGGGATAAATGCGTGCAGAGCGCACGCTCTCGGCGCCGAAGAGAACTTTGCTCCGCGCTTCATCGCTGTTTCTTGATTAGTTTCATTGATGTTCTTCAGAATGTTAGTTTCTTTAGTTTTCATTGGTGTTTTAAGTCGCGATCCCGAAGGTTACTTTAGTTTCACGCTGAAAAACTAAGGCTTTATCGCGCCATTCCTGCAGGAAGAGAAGAACGAGTTTAAGATGGCAGATGATTCTGATCAGAGATCAGTGTTAATGGAGATCACAGAACCACAGGCCAAAATCACAGGTGAGGACTTCTTCATCATCACCATCACCATCATCATCTTCATCATCATCACCATCATCTTCATCACCACCACCTTCATCTTCACCTTCATCACCATCATCTTCATCATCACCTTCATCATCATCACCTTCTTCATCTTCTCAGAGTCTCAGTGCTGAAATTATTATATGGGTCATTCCTGGGATTCGGTAATATTTCAGTCCCCCAGACTTTTAAAAGTGGTGGTTCACTAAAATGAAGTTTTAAAAGCTGTTTACAAGACTTTGGTATGCCCATTATAATGAATAAAAAATAATAATTGCAGTTTTAGCCTAAAATAATGTCCCATTTATATCTTACACCAAGCATTTTGTCATGTCTCTGAGGAAATTATTAACAAAGTGTGCAGTGTCTATATATATATATATATAAGTAAACAGACTTTAAAGTCCCTCAGTCTGAACCCAACCCCGTCACACTAACAATTCTACATGAATAATTTAATAATCCACTCATATGTGACATCATTTAGCAGAAATTACATCATTCAGGTCTCTTTAATAGTGGCGCGGAAAATGGTTAGTAGCATTATACTTTTTATTCATATTTTCAGGCGTATTTAAATGCAGGGAGCGTACGGTCAAGCTTAACAACCCCGTCACATAATGTTAAGATGGAAACTTACTATTTTTCAACATTTTATAAGGACTAAAACAATAAAATTGTGGTTTTAGATAAACATCTAAATTAAATTAGATTTTTTTTACAGAAATAAAGAGCCCATAGACACACAATTTGTCTATTTTTAACTTATGTCCTATAAAAATGTGAACATTATGATAAATGTTATGTTCGTTATCATTAAATTGCTATGAGGGACACATGAGCATGTTTGTTTTTATTACAAGTTCTGTGTAAAATCCTTTTTAAACTAATTCCATTTTGGGGTTGAGAATAAAAGGTGTCTAAATCTGAAAATAATAAAAGGTCTTTAATGCCTGAGGTGGGGAAATATGATTTGTTGGATGTTTGATGTGTGCCTTATGATGTGGAGTATTTAGAAAATTAATCATGTGTAGTAGAAAAAAATATATATTCCAAGTTAAGATGTTACCGAATCCCAGGAATGAATGTTTGTTTATAGTCATGGAAGTTAATAGAGTCTTAGAAGGCCAAGAAAAAACAATGGAACATTCTGGAGTCAGTATAAAGTCTCTTTTATTTCTATAGTGCTTCATGCGATTCTGAGCAGCTTCACAGAAAAACAAACAGGAGAATAAGAAAATCACTGATGCAAAGTTTCCAGATCAGTCAGATTTTCTCATCCAGTCTTCACAAACAACAACAGCAAGCAGAGAAAACCCTTGGATATGAAGCCGCAACTTCTGCTGACAGTCATAAAGATATGATGATGATGATGAAGGTCTTGATGTATTTCACCTCATCACTGTCAAATGTCTGTGCTGACACCGCTTTCCTTCATCAAAAGCCTCATAAGTCAGTTTTCCCCCCGCAGGACGTCTGAGAAGATCCTACATGGATATCCTGTCCGTCGGTGCGAGACACGGGACGCACGGCTGCGGCGTGAGACCTGGACACGCGTGTGAGTAACTCTGAGATGCGTGTGCATGTGTGTGTCGTGACGTCAGTGCTCACAG
>NW_015557129.1:237503-242588 GCF_001515605.1 Sinocyclocheilus anshuiensis | reverse complement strand
ACGCTCTTCTGACTCTGAAGGGGACGCAGGTTCAGGGAGACGCCGGAGCAGAGGCGCTTTGGACGCGTGTGAGATGTCCGTCTCCAGACAGCTGCTCCGCAGTCTTCTGCTGGCCGAGCAGGTGAGAGCAAACCCGTGTCTTTACAAGCATGCGTGGTTACGCTAGCGTCCCGTGATCGTGCCGTTTCGTGTTCTCAGTCCGTTCAGATGGAGTCCGGCTCCTTCACGTCTGACCTCAAGCTCTTACTGGAGGATCTGCATCTGAAGAAGACCAGCGTCTACAGATCCATCCCGTACTCCCGCCTGGCCTCCAACCGAGACGCACACTGCTACAGGAAAGCCCGTCCACACCTGATGGCCTTCAGGGTGAGAGCAAATCACTGTTACAGTTACGATAATTGTAATATATTGTTTCATACACTGCTGGGCAAAGTTTGAAATCATCAAGATTTTTTGAAAGAAGTCTCCTGCTCATCAAGGCATTTATCTGATCAAAAATACAGTAAAAATAATGAAATATTATTACAATCTAAAATAAATGTTTTCTACGTTAATATTTGTTAAACTAATTTATTTCTGTGATGCGCAGCTGTATTTTCAGCATCATTACTCCAGTCTTCAGTGTCACATGATCTTCAGAAATCATAATAATATGCTGATTATTAGAAACATTTATGATTATTATCAATGTTGAAAGCACAATGTTGAAAACCGAAAACACTCAATAGTTTTGTGGAAACTGTGATACATTTTATTTTTCAGGATTCACAGATGAACAGAAAGTTCAAAAGAACAGCATTTGAAATAAGAGTTTTGTAACATTATAAATGCCTTTACTGACACTTTTGATCAATTTAAAGCATTCTTGATGAATTAAAGTATGTATTTTTTTTCTCTCCAAACTATTCAATGGTAGCATATCATGGTTTCCACAGAAATATTGTGAAGCTCAACTGTTTTCAACATTGATAATAATCAGCAAATCAGCATATTAGAATGATTTCTGAAAATCACGTGACACTGAAGACTGGAGTAATGATGCTGAAAATACAGCTGCGCATCACAGAAATAAATTACAGTTGAACAGAGATTCACATAGAAAACAGCTGTTTTAGATTATAATAATATTTCACTGTTTTTACTGTATTTTTGATCAAATAAATGCAGCCTTGCTGAACAGAAGAGACTTGTTTCAAAAACATAAAAAAATTTAATTATTTCAAACTGTGGACTTCTAGTGAATCTGTTTCTGTATAATATGTCGCTCATCAGTTGTACTGGAGGTCAAGTAGAACATAATTTCATTGACATTCATGCATTTGCTGATGCTTTTAACCGAGTGAGATTCATTTTCAGTTCATAAATTCCCTGGGAATCAAACCTATGTGTTTGGTTTTGCTAGCGCTGTGCTCTATCATCAGATTTTAAAGTCTGAACTGAACTACAAAATGATGACAAATGACATGTGCAAAAAAATTATTGTGCATAATAAATTACTCAGTTCAGTTGTTTCACTGCGTGGCCGGTGTTGTTGATGAAGTGTGATGTGTTTGTGCAGCGCTCGTGTCAGGACGGAGGCCGTCTGCTCCTGCAGAATGCCGAGTGGGAGAAGCTGCTGGAGTTCGTTCAGGCGGCGTGTCGCTACACCAGTGAACTCCCGCAGTGGGAGACCAGCACCCATAATGCACTGCGAGAGCACTGCTACAACACGCTAGCAGCGTTCTGTACCGCGGCACTGCAGAAACACAGACCCGCCGTGCGCAGAGCTCGAGAACTGCTGCGCAGGTGAGCAAACACACCAACACACTCACGTGATTCTGTGTCACACGCACACACACACACTGCAAGAGCGATTTAAAATGTGACTTTTAATACAAATAAATAGAAGAATTTATTGAGCCGCAGATTGAGATCACAGTGATGCGCTTCACTATGAAACACTGTTTGGGTTTTATTTCAATGAATCGTGCAACCCTGAGCTCTCGTCAGTCTGCTTTCACTCCTTCTGATTGTTGTTTTTTTCTCGTAGGTTCAAAATGGCTCCGGTGTCGAGGCGAGCGATCAGCCTGTGTTTAGAAGAGCTGGAGAAGATCCTGCAGGAATATCAGAGCGGAAAATCACAAACACAGATCCACCCGTGAGTCTTGCGTTCAGACGAGAGGGCTGCTGATGAGTGACGTCACTGAGATCTCATTGTGACACACGTCGATCCATCAGACCCATCAGAGCATGTGATTCGCCCATCAGAGCATGTGACCCATCAGAGCATATGACACGCCCATCAGAGCATGTGATTCACCCATGAGAGCATGAGACCCTCCCATCAGAGCATGAGACCCTCCCATCAGAGCATGAGACCCGCCCACCAGAGCATGAGACCCGCCCATCAGAGCATGAGACCCGCCCATCAGAGCATGAGACCCGCCCATCAGCGCATGAGACCCGCCCATCAGCGCATGAGACCCGCCCATCAGAGCATGTGACCCACCTATCAAGAGCATGAGACCCATCAGAGCATGTGAATCGGCCATCAGAGCATGTGAATCGGCCATCAGAGCATGTGATTTGCCCATCAGAGCATGAGACCCATCAGTGCATGTGAATCGCCCATCAGAGTATGAGACCCGCCCATCAGAGCATGAGACCCATCAGAGCATGTGAATCGCCCATCATGAGACCCGCCCATCAGAGCATGAGACCCGCCCATCAGAGCATGAGACCCGCCCATCAGAGCATGAGACCCGCCCATCAGAGCATGTGAATCGCCCATCAGAGCATGTGACCCACCTATCAGAGCATGTGACCCACCCATCAGCGCATGAGACCCATCAGAGCATGTGATTCACCCATCAGAGCATGAGACCCATCAGAGCATATGACGCCCATCAGCTCATGAGACCCGCCCATCAGTGAATCGCCCATCAGAGTATGAGACCCACCAGAGCATGAGACCCGCCCATCAGAGCATGTGAATCGCCCATCAGAGCATGAGACCCGCCCATCAGAGCATATGACCCACCCATCAGAGCATGAGACCCATCAGAGCATGTGAATCGCCCATCAGAGCATGAGACCCGCCCATCAGAGCATGTGACCCACCCATCAGAGCATGTGAATCGCCCATCAGAGCATGAGACCCGCCCATCAGAGCATGTGATTCGCCCATCAGAGCATGTGACCATCAGGCCACACCTGCCTTACTTTAGTGATGAAAGGACCCATAGTTCCTTGCTGTGACTGGACTGATTACTTGAATTCTGTTTTATTTTGGTGCTGTATTCAGCTGTTGTAAATATGTTTGTATGTGAACGTTTGTCTCGTCTGTCCGTGCTGCACTTTTAAATGTCTCCGTCTGTTTTAGTTTGTAATAAATCCATTTGTTTTTTCTTTAAGGAATGTCTTGTTTCTCTTCTTGTGTGGCGTTAATTATGACAGACAGTGATTCCAGCTCGTCCCTCAGTGAGTCTACTCAAACAGGAAGCAGTAGATGTGCATATAATGATGCTGAGAAGGTAATTGTGCAGCATCACAAACTCATAACACCATAAACACCATCATAACACTTCATCATGTGAGGTGTTTTCCTGCTGTTCTCAGATCAGTCACAGGGTGGCAGTCATCACACATTCACTTCTGGGACTTTAGAAAAACTACAAACATTAAGAAGTAAAAAAAAAAACCAATTCTATTTTAGTATCATTGAGATACTATTATGCATTTATTTTTATAAATAAAAATGAAAGTTTTAATTTCAAAATTTTGGTAGCATTTCTTTTTAAAATATCTATATGGTTTTATTCATTTTTATTTCAGTTTTAGATATTGTACATCAAGTTAACCTAAATGAAAATGAGAATTGTTGCCTTTGCAAAAAAACCTTTTACTTTGTTTCACATGTAAGGAACACATGTTTTTATGGTTTTAGTTCATTATAATAATGCTGATTGACACATGATGATCATGTGAGCAGTGAGTGAAGACGTCTTTGATGGGAATGCAGTCAGAATGCAGAATCTCGGAGCAGTGACAGATGAATCTGCGCTGATAACAGACACTTTCAGTCCAACATTAAACACGTGGCGCTGTGAAACAGATGTCTCTCGTCTGACTGATCGCTGTCTCAAACAGACAGATGTCCAATAACAGTGTTAAAGTGTCCGGCTCTGATCTTCCGCCTCTCCTAATGAGCAGACATTATGCTGAACATCCGAGGAGGATCTGGAGCCGCAGCAGCGTGTCATTAGACTGAGCTGTGATTTCTGCTGTGCTCATTTTATTTTTCTGCCTCTGTTCATGTTGGTGAGGAGTGCTGATAGAGAGTCCAGCAGCACTGGGACGATTGACTGTCAAGAGTATATAAATATAAGTGAACAAATAAAAATAAAGCAGCCTTCTCTCATAGACTAGTCCAGTCCTGCTCAACTGCAGCCGTCCTCACATTCAGAACAAAAGACTCTGAGCGTGAAATAATGCTGAAACACGTTCACTGAGGCAGTGAGAGAAACGAGAGATTGGATCCAAGAGCTGAATAAACTACATTTAATAAAAACAGAACAAAAAGAAGAACCAAAGTGTTAAACCTTGATGTTGCGAGCGCAGAGCTACAGAAATGCAAAACTAAACTTTATATAATGGTCCTAAAATAGGCTTTATTTTTTAAAGATGTTTTGCATTTTCATGACAATACAGCACATTTAACCTCAAATTCTCATTATAAGGATTTCTCATGCAGGAAAAAAAAAATAGAATTTTTTATTAATTAATTTTAGTAATCTGGTGCACTGTACATTTTGGAATAAGTTTTACAAGAAATTTAAGTTTTTCCATGTTTAATATGTTTAATTCAGTGTGTACTGTACTTGCCATTTCATAATTGTTTGTGAAATGTATTAGCAATTTCTGAGTGAAAATTGTTTCTACGCTAAGTTTATGTCAATCTAGACTTAACGAAGACAAGTGAAACTGTATATACAGCAGATAACAAGAGACAACAAGAAACACTTGAGGAAGAAACGACAACTGAACTGCGAAACTAAAAGACCAAAACTTCAATATAAAAGTAATATATATATATATATATATATA
>NW_015557129.1:234297-237072 GCF_001515605.1 Sinocyclocheilus anshuiensis | reverse complement strand
GTGTGTGTGTGTGTGAGTGAGTGAATGAGTGTGTGTGTGTGTGAGAGAGAGAGTGTGTGTGTGAGTGTGTGTGAGAGAGTGTGTGTGTGTTTCTGTCTGGTCTCTCGGCAGCACAAACTGATGTTGTCATACATGACTGCAGGACTCTGGTGACAAACTCATGAACTGCTGTCCTCTGTTTGCCTCTCGCTGCGAGAGAAGAGTCTCGAACTCTGTCCATCAGTGTGTCTGTCTGTTTGTCCGTGCGTCTCAAGATCATACCTCATACTGCAATAAATAAATAAATATAATCTGGCCAAATATATGTTGAAAACAGTGAAAATACATTTTTTAAAACTGAAAATATATTTGGTTACAACCTTCATATACCAAAATATATTTTAAAATGCATTTCAGGGATAAGAAAATAAATGTCCAATCTTACAGTAGCCTACATTTAATGTAATCTACTAGCCCACTAGAGATTATAATGTTTTATAATGATTTGTTTTGCATATAGGAACATTGTTAAATATGTTCCTTGTTGATTTTTTTGTCGAGGGAACATGCTGGAGTCACGAGGAAACGTTTAACAGTCTTTAATCACGAAACACAGGAGATAATCCACAACAGGAGCTTGAGCCAACACACGGAGAGAACGAGTAGACCTGACAAACACAAACTGTAGAGACTAGGACATAAATACAGGGATGATTGGGGAAACACAGGTGCATGGGATCATAATCAAACTAATTAACAACACGAGGACAGGAACATGACCAAATAAGGAAACAGAAACGGGCAAAGCATGACACAGACAGTCCATGATCCTCACATTTTTATTCAATTATGTGATTATTGTGTGTTCTATGTTCACACGTATTATGGACAACAAATAACGTTTGTTTTTGTTTTTTTCAAATGTGGCATATGTGAATGTATATGCATTTTAAATTGCTTTTAAAAATATATATATTTAAATATTTCAAATACATTTTGGAAAATGGCCAAAATATATATTGGTAAATAATATATTTATGCCAATAATTTATTTATTTATTGCTGTATGGGGCAAATTAAGCAGCACCCGCCAACTGTTGCATCCTCACTATTAGTTAAAATGTGTGAATCACATGAAGAGCAGCCTCTGTCTCATCACAGGTGTTCTGAGAGAGCAGGGCATTGTGGGTAAAGTCCACCTGTAAAAGTTCCCAGCAGAACAAACAGGAAGTAAAGGTGACGAGGTCATTGACCTCTGAAGAACTGAATTCGGGTCAGTCCAGCGGATGTGAATGTGATGGACACAGAACGATCATTCCCCGCAAAACCGCTTGGAAAATATCAACTTTGTGTGTCATCGAACATGAACTCTTGATGAGCGCGAGTCAGATGCTTTCAGAATCAAGGTCGTTCTTTCAGGTGTTTTCTAGAAGTGGTGATCTGCGCTAATCATAGAGTCGTGATGTCAAAAGACTAATTCGGCACGGGCTCCCTAGAGACTTCTGTATGGGGTTTATAGCACACGTCCATCACGGAGACCCTATCTGACGTCTGCATTACATCTGCATCTGTTTGCTCTTCTGCAATACATCTACAGGACGTTTCCTTTTAGATGTCAAATAGACTTCAGATAGCACACGCACGTCTGTTAAAGATACACCGAAACTCACCGAAAAACACAGAATACACTGAAACTCAATGAAATTACAGACCCATTTTGCACGTTTACATACTTTACAAAGCTGAAATACTATCAGAGTAATAGTGTGTCAGACTGTGTGCTGCCCTCTGAAACAAATATTGAAATGCTATATAATTATTTCAGTCATTGCCTCGGGCTGTTATTAACTGGATTTTCCAGTAGGATGTAGTTTTTAAAATGATTAGGGATTACTGAAACACTTTTTGGTTCTTGCTCATTTCATTTCATAAGCTTTGAAATTTCAACATGAAACATCTTTGACTTTGTGTCATTAGTGTCAATTACATTCATAACGAATCCTTCATTTCTGCTGGTACCTGATAGTTACTTTCATCTAAACACAAATAATAATTTTTTGTAATAGTGCAATTTTTTGAGGAGTCTGTATAATATCTAAATAAGTCTGTATAATTTACATTAGACATGGTGCTGTACTCAAAACAGGTTTGAAGAAAAAAATCTGTGTTGAATTGTGCTGGAGTTATTACTAATGACATGTTTATTTACATTTGCATTTTTCTTTGCCATCCTCTAGTTTATATTTTGAATGAAAACTATATAAATATATAAGTGTGTGTGTGTATAAATATATATACTGTATATATATTGGTGACTGCAGATGAAGACATGTAGTCTGTGTCTCATTTCTCTCTCACAGATGGTCATTTAACAGTTCAGTGAAACACGGAGCACAAACGAATCGTTTCTTCAGTCAAAGGGAATCATGTTCAGGTGAGATTTGAGCAGATGTCGCTGTATGACGTGATTCTGAGTGTGAGGAGGATGAATATGGAAATGCCTTCAAATCAATTATGAATCATTTCTTTTGCATTTCATGAGGTGCTTCACTTGTGTCTTTGGAGATACATGCAGTGATACGAAGATGGAAATGATGTTTCTAAGTGTGTGTGTGTGTGTGTGTGTGTGTGAGAGAGAGAGAGAGAGAGAGTGTGTCAGTGTGTGTGTGTGTGTGTATCATCTATGATAAGATGAGATTTGTTGTCAGACGCCGCAGGTGCCACAGGGAATCTTACAGAGAGAGTGAGAAGATAAAGCCATGCTGAGAGGAACAAGACACTAGAGACCAAACACAC
>NW_015557129.1:234076-234277 GCF_001515605.1 Sinocyclocheilus anshuiensis | reverse complement strand
CGAAGATGGAGATGATGTGTCTAAGTGTGTGTGTGTGTGTGTGTGTGAGAGAGAGAGAGAGAGAGAGTGTGTCAGTGTGTGTGTGTGTGTGTATCATCTATGATAAGATGAGATTTGTTGTCAGACGCCGCAGGTGCCACAGGGAATCTTACAGAGAGAGTGAGAAGATAAAGCCATGCTGAGAGGAACAAGACACTAGAG
>NW_015557129.1:229188-234066 GCF_001515605.1 Sinocyclocheilus anshuiensis | reverse complement strand
ACACACACACACACACACACACACACACACACAGCAGCTTGTGTAATTTCTCTGTCTCTCGTGTGGATCTGTGAGAGTCTCAGGATATTGATGTGGATTCTGTGGATCTGGTGTGAGCAGAGAAACACGCGGCACATGGAGAGAGTCGGTCACAGTGAGACCAAAGCGAGTGTGAGTGCAGCGGGCGGGATGCGTGTAAGCCAGCGTTTGGAGGCTCAGATCAGATCACAGATGGAGAAACACAGCCACAGGACGAGAAGAGCGTCTCACACACGCGGCAGGTGAGGATCCATCTGCACCCGAGACTCTCAGAGCTTCTGCGGCATCTGTGATGGAAATCTTCATGTTCAGCAGCAGAGAATCATTTCAGCTTGTTCCTGGAAACAGATTTCACCTGCACTCATGTATTTCTAAAGCACTTTATACAACACACTCTTCAAAACAGAGGTGCTTCACGGGCATCAGTGAAGAGCTTTTAACATCCATGGAATCTCTCCATTAAACAAAAAGATTCTTTATAGCAGAAAAGGTTCTTCAGATTATTAAAATGTTCTTCGCACTTCAACCACAGTGTATGGCCGCTCTCCAGTTGTTTTAATGTCTTTGTTCGCTTTTCCTGTCTGTGTCAACCAAAATGGTTTTTCTCTGGCATTGCTGTGAAAACACTTATTTTCAAGAGCATTCCGATTGTTTCAAAGCAGCTTCACAGTAACAAACAGGCAAATAACAGTGGTAATGTTAGAAAGTTCACCCAAAGAAACATTGAATTATACTGTATATCAGTATTGACTTGACTTTGTGGAGAAACTGTTTGTGGTGATTGTATTTAATCATGTGTCTCTTTTACCTCCTGTACTTTTTACAGTGGATATCAGTACATTATACACAGATAAAACAGAGTACATTTAAGTTCCTAAAACCTAAAATGTTGATACTGTATATTTTTTAAGTTCTGGCACTAAACCACAAGATTTTTTACTCTAAATTAAATTTCACCTATTTATGTTTTACAGCGTGCTTGAATTGAACGGGAAATACTGAATTGTAAAAAGTTCTTGCTAAATTCACATTTCAGGACCATATTTCACATCAGCCAGAATCAGTTTCTCTCATAGTGACACGAGTGAAGGTTTCAAAATGTCCAGGTTTTTAAATGTTATAAATGATTCATTTATTATTTTTGGTTATATGATCATTAAGGGAACATTCCATTTGATCATTTTGCAAACATTATACAATTGTTACTTTTGAATGTTCTCTGAATGTTCTGAAACAAGTAGCAACATTCAAATAACGTTAGATGAACATCCAAACAAAACATTAAAAAAAACAATGTTGGGTTTTAGTTTGGGGACTGATTCTCACTATTAACTATTAACATTTCTACATAAAACCAGCGTCAGGTATGAATGAGATCGGAGAGATTTTACTGAAATGCAATTCTAAGAAATGTCATTATTCCAGCACTTTATCACTCATTTGTTTGACCAAATATGCTTATTTGTTCTGAGGAATATTAGAGAATTTTGGGAAAATACGTTCTGTTTTTTTTTGTGTTTTTTTTTAAATATAATGAATGATTATGCAGTAAATGAAGTTATTTGACTTTAGTCAAGTAGAAAATAATTTCACTTCATTCAAATTATGATTGTGCTTCCCGTTTGCCACCTCGACTCAAGTTAAGGAACTGAATATAAATGTTTGATGTGTTCCCAGGATCCTCCACTAGCTCAGTGATTCCTGCTCAACACTGTCTCATGTGTTAGCGTTAAACAGAGAGTGTGTGTCAGTTTGAACATGTTATCAGTGCTCGAGCGGCGGTGATTCAGACACATCATGTTCTTGCTCTTGATTTTTCTAGGATATTTACTTCATCTGCTCAGGTGTGACCCAGTTCAGTGACGGACAAACTTACAATTTAAAATCAGTCTAAGAGCGAAGCTCACTTGCATTCACTGAAAATATCAGAATGTTAGTTACACTGATCAACACACTTTATTAAGCGTCGTTTAAGCCTTCATCACTGCATCGCCTGAGGAGTCAAAGCCAGCTCTCTTCCGCTTTCTTGTATAGTTCATCAGAGCAGAAGCTGCAGTTCACCAGTTTCCCCGCAGTGATCCATGTGAGCGAGCTGTGCTAAACTGCGTCTGGCAGAGATCCAGCTGTCCTCTCAAGCAGATAACAGGTCAACGAGTTACATAGAAATGAGTGAATGGAGCATTATACGGCACTTTCAGCTGTGGACCCAAAATACTCCACTGATACACTCTCTCTCTCTGAGTCTCTCTGAGCCTCTCTCTGTGTCTCTCGCCCCTCTGGCCTTCAGCAGCATCTCTATTTCCATATGTCAGATGCCCGTGAGCTATTTACTTATTTATATGTTTTTCTGCAAGGTCTTAGTTGGACGTTCATCTAACGTTTTTAAGTGCTTGGTTTCAGAGCGTTCAGAGAACATTCGAAAGTAAAGTTCCCACAATGTTTGGGATGTTCCATTAATGTTTGCATAACCAAGGAATTACGTTTTTACAGCATTTAAAGAAACTGGACGTCTTGGTTGTTCAGAGAACATTCAGAAATAACGTCTTCATAACATATTGGGAACGTTAGCAGAAGATATTGGACGTCACAGTCTCGTGTTGGAGCAGGAGGAGTCTGAGAGGAGGTTAACAGACGCTCCTGCTCCTCTCTTCCGTGATTCCAGCGTGGATGTTTAATTCACTCTGTTCCAGGAGTGCTTCAGACGGCCGGGCCGTTACGGCCTGTAATGCAGCTTTTGGCAGGCGAGTGCAAACGTTCATTACTGCAGTCGGCCTTGATTCAGGAGGCCTTTAAGCGCGAGACGCTGCACATGTCCATTCAGAGCAGCTCTTCTCCCAAACACCCTTCACTTCAGCCCTTTGTGCCAGTTCAGTAATCCTGTCGACAGATTTGCATTATGTAATTGAGCTTGTCTATTATGCAGATTATTGCCTCTTCAGATTAAACGAAACAAACCCTGAAACGCAGAGTCACTAAACTCACACAAACTGAAGAAAATACAAGAGGTGTTTGCTTGAACACAGTTTATTGATGAGTTTGATCACATGATTTGAGGAATCATTCACATCTGGAGCACAAGCACTCAACTTTATGTGTGGACTTTTTGAAATTCTCAAGTCATCAGATTTTTGACTAAAGCCCATTTAACAGAGAATGTGCTCAGAACGTTTTCCTGACATTCTGACAAGGTTCTCTCAATGATATGAACGAAAGGTCTTAACATTAACATTTATCTGATCTCACATTTATCTTGTTTTTAATAACTTTCACAAAACATTGTTTATACATCATTTGTGGAAGGTCCTGAAATGTTCTAGTTTCATTTAGAGAATGTTCAAAAATGACATTCCCATATTGATGTAAAGTGATGAAATGAAACTTTCCCTTTATGTTTTAGTCAGAAATAAAAACTAAAACTAAAAAATTTAAATGAACATTAACTGAAATAAAATTAAATAAATAAACATTTTATTCGGCTAGTTTCCAAGGCAACATTTCTCATTCTAATTTAGTTTCACTTGACATACTAAGAAATAAAATAAAAATGTATAAAATCTATATAAAAATGGCTAAAAAGCACACAACAAAATTACTAAAACTAACTAAAATTAAAATGGAAAATATAAAAATAAATACATTCAAAATATCATAAAAACTTCAGTAGTATCTGAATAATACTAAAATATCACTGTTCATAAGTTAATGGGAACATTAGCGAAACATCCTTGTTATTTTAGTTAGCTGGGATGAAGTGAAAGGTCAAAGACAGGTCAACATCAGCACAGAGACTGCAGGTAACGCAGATGCAGACGCTTACAGAGATATCTGATCAGATGTAGAGTGTGTGTCACGGAAACACCAGGCTCTTCCACTCATCAGCGCTCCCAATCACCGGAGTTCTGATCACCCGCACCTGACCGTCATTCACTAATCACCAGCACCACAGTATAAGAGCACACAGTTCACACAAACACATTGCCTGGTCTCCATTGTGGAAAAGGACTCATTGCTCATGCCAAGCTACTTACCTGAACTCTTGTTCCAAGTCTCCAGATCTTCTTCGTCTTCTCACGCTCTCCAAAACATGGTAACAGATCATACTGTCATCAGTATCCTTGCTCAACTCAGTAAAGACTCCTTATCTGCCATATCCTATCTGCTATTCCTCTACATCTGTGCAATAAACCTGTCTGTTTGATTCTAACCTGTCGGTGTCTTGAGTCTGACCACACGTTACAGTGTGTTTGTCAGTCTGCATGTGTTCAGATGTCAGTGACGCGTCACATCTCTCTGCTGTTGTTTCTCTCTGCAGGGCACAGGGGCATATATGTTTATAGCATCAGATATTCAGGTCTCTCAGAGGGCAGCTGTGATTTACGTAGCCAATAAGTCGGTGTCTGAAGCGCGGCCTGCAGCCAAATCCACGGAGATGCGCGGATATAATGTAAGCGAACGGCTGCAGGAGGTGACGGACCTCGAGCGTTTAGCCTGCGTCCAGAAATTACAGACCATCGTTCCTGATGACTCAAGTGTCTCCTGCTCCTCATGTTTCTCTGAGAAAAACACCCAGTGACGGTCTGTATCTGCACTGATGAGGCCTCAGTATGCATGCTATTTGATCTGCTAGTGTTGTACTATATTTATGATCTGTAAAGTGCACCAGAAACGTATAATTAGTACCTCAGGCAATAATCGCAGGTCATGAGTGCCGACCTGATCTGTGAAGAATAAAACCGCTTTGATCAAACGAATGCCATTCTAAACAGAACCATTTCATTATTGTGCTTTTTTTTTTTTTTTTTTTTTTTTTTTTTTTTTTTTTTTTTTTTTTTTTTTTTT
>NW_015557129.1:215449-226540 GCF_001515605.1 Sinocyclocheilus anshuiensis | reverse complement strand
CATTATTTTTCTTTTTTTTTTTTTTTTTTTTTAAATGTATGTGTAAAAATGAATCATAATGTCATCTGAGTATTTGACGTAACTAGTCACTGTAGTTTTGCGTTTAGAAGAACAGGATGATGAATCAGCCGCTAGTTACCAGCGCAGGACCAGAGTTTATTACTGATCCTGCTCAGTCGCATGCTGAAAAAGTTCACGGGTCAGTTCTGACGATTATATTTGCATTTATAATAAATATTAGAGATGCAAACATTATCCACTCTATTTTCAACATAAGAGCAGATGATTGCAACTTTAATGTGTCAAGGCATCATTCGCTTTCAACTGTTAAAAAACAGTCCATTATGCTGCTTCATACACTCTAAAAAATGCTGGGTTAAACACAAGCCAGTGCTGGGTAAAATATGGGTTAAGGGTTGTTTTCAACCAACAGTTGGGTTAAATGTTTAACCCAACCTTCTGGGCAGTAACCCAATCGCTGGGTTTGTCCATATTTTACCCAGCGTGTGTTTAACCCAGCATTTTTTAGAGTATTATTTTAATGCCTTTTAATGCAAATAGTTTTACCGCACCATGTTTCTGTTGTTGTCAAAGGTCGTGTGTCATGATCATTTTCCTACATTTTATTTAGGGCTGTCAATTTAACATGCTAGTTTCATGCAAATAGTACAATAAACAAGAAGTTAATATTGTGTTATATTTTAGATCATGTCAGTATTGTCTGATTTTTTTTTTTTCTCAGTTTTGGCCCAATCAAGGCCACAGTAGAACTGTTGTGCATCTCTGACTGATTTGTTAATGAATGAATCTGCGTTTGAACAAATGAGTGAGTCAGTGATTCATAAACACAGTCACTGGCTTCGTTTCTGAATGAATCAGCCGTTTAAATGAATCGGCTGAGTGAATGATTCAATGACTCATTAAGACCTACTGGCGGTCATAAGAGTATCAATTAACTTTTTTTTTATAATGTCAAATTTTAATATTCATTAAAAAAACTAAACATTAAAACCCATTTATTATCATTATGCCCCTGCTTAAAAACAAACAAAAAGCACCAAAAACCCTCATTCACTTTGATTAGGAGTTATAATGGGAATTATATTGCTTCTATGTTCCCTTCTATTGGTGGCATATTAAAACCACTAAATACTAACGGAATTGGACCCAAAACACACTATTGGTAATGGGTTTTAAGGGTTAACAGTTGGACAGTTGATGGTTTGTGATGTTTGTAATGCATCTGTAGTGGAAACCATTAGAACTTATGTGATGGTTTTTATTTTTTAAATGTCTCTTCAATGTGTTTCTCATCTAACACAATGACTGTAAATGATCTTTTGGGGAGTCATCTCTCAGCCAAAATCTATGTGTGATTAATTTAGAATTAATAAGATTAATTAATCAGCATATCATGTAAATAATTAATTAGACTAAACATTTTAATCGCTTGACCACTTTGTCAGGTTCATCTGTCACTGTGTGTGTGTGTGTGTGTGTAAACAATTAAATGTCTGTTTTCTGCCGTTATGTCCCCACCAATGCCAAAATCAAACCTACACCCTTGAGTGAAATTGAGACAAACTTCATCACTACATACCAAGCAAACAGGGAATGTTCTCAGAATGTTCAGGCTCTCGAGGTTACGAACAAACGTTCTTCCAGTAGCGTTAATAGAATGTTCATTCAAAGTTATCTGGTCTGAAAACATTAGCAGAAAAACATTTTATGCATTCATGAAACGTTTTTCTGAAACGTTTTAGTTGGATGTTTAAGATGGTTTAGAGAACATTCAGAAGTAACTCGCATAACATTTGCAAAATAATAAAATGGAATGTTCTTAATGTTTTTAACGTTCACTTAACCAAGAAAAAAATGTTTTTAAATGTTTAAAAAAACGACATTTTGAACTTTCAGAGAACATTCAAAAGTATAGTTTTCATAACTCGTCAGTTTGACTGTAAAATGTCTGTCATGCTCTGCTTGTATCCGTCAGGACAATAATACAACGTTTTAATGTCACCCTTTTCGAATGTAATCCAGCAGTGTTTATTCGACTGTTTATACAGCAGGTAAATAAAATATTTGTTATGTTTCAAAATGACGGAAAGCACTTTAAAAATATCCGTCAGTGATGAAACATACACTTATGCTACATAAAACATATACGAAACTACAGTAATATTTAACACGTCCTGGATTCCCTTACGCAACAAAAGTAGGATATATATGTGAATTTACTGGGAAATATGTGATACATTAAAAAACACATATTTCCATGTGTATAATTTACAGTGTATAATTTAATATAAATGACATTATAAACGTATTTCTTTGATTGTTAGCCTACCCCTGTTTTCTTTTGTTTATATTATTGTAGTTATAATGCATTTTGACTATGATTTAGGGCTGCACGATTATGACAAAAATCATAATTGTCGATTATTCCCTTGAAATTGTAATTGCGATTAGAAATTCTATTAATTGTGCAGCCCTGGTATGAATGCAGGTATGAATGCTGAATGAAGGTGGTACAGAACGTGTGTTCAGTTTCAGCTGTGGTGATGATTTCCATAATGAGCCATTTATGAGCTGAACAAGAAAGTAGATGATTTTAGTGTTTATAAAACACTGTTTTATAAAATATTTTATAAAATATTTCATGTTATCTTAAAGCAGACAGGAAAGGTGTTATTGAAAGCGGCGGTTTAATGACTCTCACTGGGATGAAGGAATGAAGGTGTTCCTGTGATGCTCTGTAGCTTATTGCTCTGCGTCTCTACTGAGACCTTCATCAAACAGTCCAGTGAATCAGTGTTTCTGAATCTTCATCACCTTCACGCTCATTAGAGAGGACGGTGATGTCTATTTGTGCCGTATCTGCATGTTCCTCTGGGCTTTCTGTAGTGTCGTTTCTGACATCTGAACGTCTCTCATTGTTTCTATGGATGGTCGTATGATAACTTTTGTGACGTCAGATGAAGTCATGACCTATTTTTGTAACCTAGATTTGCATTTCCAGAAGAAATACTAGTGATAGAGTAGAGTGGAAGCTTCACTGCTGTCATGGTGATGTCGTGCGTGCCTCTGATTGGCCGCTGCGTTCGTGTGCTCAGCAGACACGCCTGTGATTGGCTGCACTGCTCAACACAGCAAAAACGCATCCGAAACTTTAATCATACTTTACAAGTTAACTTGAGTCACGTGTGTGAGTGTGTGTGTGAGAGAGAGTGTGTCTGTGTTTGTGTGAGTGAGTGTGTGTGTGAGTGTGTGTGTGTGTATGTGTGTCTTCACTGCTGTCATGACGACGTCGTGCGTGCCTCTGATTGGCCGCTGTGTTCATGTGCTCAGCAGACACGCTGTGATTGGCTGCACTGCACATTCGAAACTTTAATCATATTTTACAAGTTAACTTGAGTTACGTTTACGTTTGCCTTTTAAAATCTAACCATCAACCAACCAAATCAAATCACTGATGGTTAGATTTAGAAAGACAAATGTTCGGACTTGCAGCTCATGGGCCCTGCTTTGTAGGGGCCCCGCCTTTACCCGTTTACGTTTGTTTGATTTGTTCAGTTATATGCCAGACATAAATTATTATCCGCATTTCCACTGAGCACACAAAGGCTAACAGCCTCCAACTGCGACCTTCGAGGTCATAATCGAACAGCATAAACTGGTATTTATGATTATTTCACATAGAAGAAGGACAGACGTATTGATTAATTTGTGATCACATGGCTACTTTAAACAGCCCAAAAGAGCGCACATTTAGAAAGACGATGATAAATTCTCATATGTTCATGCCTCATTTCTGTACAGAGGGTGACTCTAGATTATATTAATGTTCGACTAACTTGTGCGATATGAAGAGTTTTGAGTGTTCTCTCCCGTCACACACAGTGGGGCAGAAATGTCATCAAAATGATAAAAAAAAATAAAAATTGCAGTTTCTGTTTTTATAACATATGCCACATACATCACACAAACAAGAGTTCTGTTTTTCCGAATATCTGCACGATCACAAATGTACAATAAACAACAAGTTACTGAGTAACTTTCAGACTCAAAATTCCGGCGAAAAGAAAACGGAACAAACAGCAGAACCGTTGCGCAACACGGTGTTCTGTTCCTCAGCGTTACACCGAGCAGTAAATGATTAAATCAAGCTTTAAGTACAGTTGTTTGTGACGTTAAATGCATTATAGCTTTTTAAACGAATCAGTTAATTTAAGGATTCAACTCACTCAATAAAAGTCACTTGCTGCCTACTACTGGCGGTTGTAGTTTCATATGTAAAAAAAAGTAGCTTATTTCATTTTTGCAATAATTTAATATTTCTACAATTAAATGTTATATTTAAACTTAACATAATTTATGCAGAATCTATCTATGGATTTTGTTGATAGTGATTTCATTTGATTGTTAATAGCCAGCATGTCTTTTTATTCGGATTGAATTTATTGATTAAATTTAAGAATCTGACATAAGAGGACACAGAAATTACAGTCATTATTTATAACACTAATACATCTCTGGCTTTTTTTGCTCAGTGTTATTTCAGGGTTTTGATCTCTCAACTGAGAGAACACATCCTGTTTATTGTATTATTATGACTATTTAATATTACATCTTTAACTTTAGACATGTTGCATATTAATTGTACTATATATGAACCTCAAAACATATTTAAATTTTTGTGAATTTTATGTTACTCCGTAATGATGTGGTAGTTGAGAGCATTTGTAGTGTATAGGTTTAGGGCTCAAATATAACCTCAAGCCCAGGGGCCCCGGCCCCTAAGTCCTGTTTGGAATAAACAAGATTTTTAATATTTTCGAAAGAAGTCTCTTCTGCTCACCAAGGCTGCCTTTATATGATTAAAAATGCAGCAAAAAATGTGAAATATTATTATAATGTAAAACAGCTGTTTTCTATGTGAATATCTGTTAAACTGTAATTTATTTCTGTGATCAAAGCTGAATTTTCAGCATCATTACTCCAGTCTTCAATGTCACATGATCTTCAGAAATCATTCTAATAAGAACATAATTTTAAATTGTTTTGTTTTTACTTTTGCTACTATTTTTGCTGCTCACATGGCCAGTCACATGATTGCCAGCTGTGTGTTACTGGTTATACAATTAATAAATCCATATTTAATTTGATAATAGGAAAGTAATATTCAGTTTATTATTTGATTGTTTAAATATTCTATTTATGAATAGGACAAATGGTGTGTTGTGGTTTAAATGGTATTGCATTTTATCGCTCAAAATAATGGCTGTTATTTTAAAAACGTGGAAATGAGCAGAAATACGCTAACACGAACTCTTGTTTACATAAGATAAACACTTGACTAATTGTTTGACTAGTAGAATGATTAATTTATATACAAATATTTATGACATGTTTCTAAAGTTTATGTGATTTTGTTCTGTTTTCTTTTTCCTAGTAGCTCTCACTCGCTGTAATGGAGATGTAATGTTGTTCTTGTAAACAGTTTCCAGTATTTCAGTAATAAAAGTGTCCTTATGGACATTACGGTGCACTGCAGTGATCTACAAAACTTTCGGATTGATCCTTTCTTGAATTTTCACGAAGCAGGAGGTAGAAAAACACTGACATTCTGGATTTGGACGGCAGTAAAATCTCCAACTATCCCCTGTAAATGTTGAAATGACCTCACGTCCACATGAGAAGCATTAATCGTCTGAATAGGGCTGCAGGGGGATTTTCAGCCTTTATGAGCTTTAAGGAGTATCGGAATAAGAGCATCTTGTGTTGAGAGCAGAACGTTTTGAGCAGCTTCAGTTCTGAAAGATCCATGCATCATGAAGTGTGTTTGTGAGTGTGGGAAGTACAGCTGGGTGATACGGCCAAAAAATTTGATCTCAGTATATCGTTTTTCCATATCATATGATTTTTATATTTATCTTGATATTCATTTACCATTAATGGAGAAGGAAATGCTTTTCACATGTTTGTTAGACATTGAGAATGAATGTGAACAGAACTTCTTTGATCACAATTAAACTCCACAGAGTAAGATACCCTTTCATTTAGAGCCACATGAAATCAGTTTTATTTTTCACTAAATTCTGGGTTATTTTTTTCTGGATTCTGTTTTATGATTTAATACAAATTTATCATCCAAAAATTAGGGTTACTAACAATTAAATCAATTTAATAAAAAATCCAATTAAAAAATATATCAATTAATTTACAACTAAACATTGCATTTTTATTTATTTTGTCAAATAAGATGCTGCACAACACAACTGTATCTATTAAAGCATGCATGAAAAATATCTTGTTTATATGACATTTTTCATATACAATAGTAGTATATTTCTGTCATAATTTCTTCAAGTTAAACTGGACTTTTACGGTTTGTGGTGACGATCTGTGAGTCTCAGTGTGTGTTTTTCTCAAGCTGCTGAAGTGAGTGTCAGAGCAGCTCTGGAGATGAGATGTGTTCATATGTGGAGATGCAGAAACACTGTGTGTCCTTCACTGACTGCTGCTCTCGCCTACATTCATCCGTATCCAGGCAAAATGTCTAGAGCATTTTATATTATAACATCATTATAGACACTAAATTTCATCATGATCTCAGTATGACATTGTGAAACTTGTCATAGCAGCTTCAGAAACTGCTTCTCCGTCATGCACTGATGAGTGTTTGTGTCAGACTCATCCGTGTTGTGTGTCTGTGATCGGTCATGTGTGTGAGCTGACGGTGGCTTTCTGGCACGGATTTCTCAGAGGGTCAGTGAATGCGGTCGAGGCGTGTTCGCAGGAAATCTCCTGTCGTTCCCGCTGACACAAAGGAGGCCCCGGAGCTTCTGGCGCTGTGACTGGCGCACATACGGCCCCCGCGGCTGTGCGCGTCCATCTGTCGCCACAGAGACTCGCGCTCAAGATGTTCCTGAAATCACTGCGTTTCTGCGATGTGTTTCGGTGACTGGCAGCCGTGCGTGTTTCTGGCGCGCGGGTCGCGGCTCTCCGGGACCTTTGGCCATCTGGACGAGTGGTCACTTCTGCTGCTACATTAAAAACAATAACCAGCCATGAATATTTCATACTGCCCTTCAAACCGGATGTTTTACACACTTTTATCGAAATCCTGCGTGTCACTCAGTGAAAGTTTGCTTCAGTCAGAGCACTTTGTGTGGGTTTTTGGCCCGTGGCAGATGTTCGTTTCAGTTTTACTTCAGAGGAATGAAGCACTCAGAGTAATAGAGGTTTCTGGCATGTCGTGCAGTTTGTTGGTTTTAATATTCACAGCACTTAGTCATGATTAAAGGTGTTTGCACTTATATTTAATACAGGATGAAAGTCAAGAATATTAAAGAGCTACTTTGATGAAGCCCAGAGATTTCCAGAAAATTTCCATCAAGTCTGACATGATCAGAGGTCTGATGAAATGATCTGAACTCGCACACGCACACTCGCACACGCACACGCACGCACACACACACGCACATACACACACACACACACTCACTCTCGCACACGCACACACATACACACACAGACTCACTCTCGCACACGCACGCACACACACACTCACTCTCGCACACGCACACACATACACACACAGACTCACTCTCGCACACGCACGCACACACACACTCACTCTCGCACACGCACACACATACACACACAGACTCACTCTCGCACACGCACGCACACACACACTCACTCTCGCACACGCACACACATACACACACAGACTCACTCTCGCACACGCACGCACACACACACTCACTCTCGCACACGCACACACATACACACACAGACTCACTCTCGCACACGCACGCACACACACACTCACTCTCGCACACGCACACACATACACACACAGACTCACTCTCGCACACGCACGCACACACACACTCACTCTCGCACACGCACACACATACACACACAGACTCACTCTCGCACACGCACGCACACACACACTCACTCTCGCACACGCACACACATACACACACAGACTCACTCTCGCACACGCACGCACACACACACTCACTCTCGCACACGCACACACATACACACACAGACTCACTCTCGCACACGCACGCACACACACACTCACTCTCGCACACGCACACACATACACACACAGACTCACTCTCGCACACGCACGCACACACACACTCACTCTCGCACACGCACACACATACACACACAGACTCACTCTCGCACACGCACGCACACACACACTCACTCTCGCACACGCACACACATACACACACAGACTCACTCTCGCACACGCACGCACACACACACTCACTCTCGCACACGCACACACATACACACACAGACTCACTCTCGCACACGCACGCACACACACACTCACTCTCGCACACGCACACACATACACACACAGACTCACTCTCGCACACGCACGCACACACACACTCACTCTCGCACACGCACACACATACACACACAGACTCACTCTCGCACACGCACGCACACACACACTCACTCTCGCACACGCACACACATACACACACAGACTCACTCTCGCACACGCACGCACACACACACTCACTCTCGCACACGCACACACATACACACACAGACTCACTCTCGCACACGCACGCACACACACACTCACTCTCGCACACGCACACACATACACACACAGACTCACTCTCGCACACGCACGCACACACACACTCACTCTCGCACACGCACACACATACACACACAGACTCACTCTCGCACACGCACGCACACACACACTCACTCTCGCACACGCACACACATACACACACAGACTCACTCTCGCACACGCACGCACACACACACTCACTCTCGCACACGCACACACATACACACACAGACTCACTCTCGCACACGCACGCACACACACACTCACTCTCGCACACGCACACACATACACACACAGACTCACTCTCGCACACGCACGCACACACACACTCACTCTCGCACACGCACACACATACACACACAGACTCACTCTCGCACACGCACGCACACACACACTCACTCTCGCACACGCACACACATACACACACAGACTCACTCTCGCACACGCACGCACACACACACTCACTCTCGCACACGCACACACATACACACACAGACTCACTCTCGCACACGCACGCACACACACACTCACTCTCGCACACGCACACACATACACACACAGACTCACTCTCGCACACGCACGCACACACACACTCACTCTCGCACACGCACACACATACACACACAGACTCACTCTCGCACACGCACGCACACACACACTCACTCTCGCACACGCACACACATACACACACAGACTCACTCTCGCACACGCACGCACACACACACTCACTCTCGCACACGCACACACATACACACACAGACTCACTCTCGCACACGCACGCACACACACACTCACTCTCGCACACGCACACACATACACACACAGACTCACTCTCGCACACGCACGCACACACACACTCACTCTCGCACACGCACACACATACACACACAGACTCACTCTCGCACACGCACGCACACACACACTCACTCTCGCACACGCACACACATACACACACAGACTCACTCTCGCACACGCACGCACACACACACTCACTCTCGCACACGCACACACATACACACACAGACTCACTCTCGCACACGCACGCACACACACACTCACTCTCGCACACGCACACACATACACACACAGACTCACTCTCGCACACGCACGCACACACACACTCACTCTCGCACACGCACACACATACACACACAGACTCACTCTCGCACACGCACGCACACACACACTCACTCTCGCACACGCACACACATACACACACAGACTCACTCTCGCACACGCACGCACACACACACTCACTCTCGCACACGCACACACATACACACACAGACTCACTCTCGCACACGCACGCACACACACACTCACTCTCGCACACGCACACACATACACACACAGACTCACTCTCGCACACGCACGCACACACACACTCACTCTCGCACACGCACACACATACACACACAGACTCACTCTCGCACACGCACGCACACACACACTCACTCTCGCACACGCACACACATACACACACAGACTCACTCTCGCACACGCACGCACACACACACTCACTCTCGCACACGCACACACATACACACACAGACTCACTCTCGCACACGCACGCACACACACACTCACTCTCGCACACGCACACACATACACACACAGACTCACTCTCGCACACGCACGCACACACACACTCACTCTCGCACACGCACACACATACACACACAGACTCACTCTCGCACACGCACGCACACACACACTCACTCTCGCACACGCACACACATACACACACAGACTCACTCTCGCACACGCACGCACACACACACTCACTCTCGCACACGCACACACATACACACACAGACTCACTCTCGCACACGCACGCACACACACACTCACTCTCGCACACGCACACACACACACACACACACTGCTGACCGTTTGTTGTGTAATCCTCCATCTGTCTGTTACTCATGCAGTGTGATAAATATAAAGCTGTTGTGTGAGGGATGGAAATCATCTCTCCTGAAGCTCCTGTGAGTCTCTGATCGTTCACTGGAGATGCATCAGACTGAAGTACTGTAGAAACGTCAGCTGAGTGTGAGAGGAGTCGATGAGCTCAGATCTCAGCACGTTCTTAACTCAATCATTGAATCAGTTCATCAGTGTGAGTCTGAACTGAATTGGCCACTTTAAGCTGAACTGGAATTTCAGTCAGAATGAAATTTGTCCTTTGAAGTAAATAATTTACTCTATTTTCAACACAATGACAAAGATGTCAGTCTTAGTTTTATTATACATTTCTTAATTATTTTTGGAGGATTCTCTCTTCACAAGTTTAAAATGATCAGAAAAGAAACCTAATTTTGAACTTTTTCGAACAGGGTTGCAAAGGGTAAATTTCTGGAAATGTTCCGCCCCTTTGCAACCCTGATTTCTAAAAGAATAAAAAAAAAAAAAAAGGTTGCATTACAAAAATTGAAATAAAATTCAACACAGGTGATGCATTA
>NW_015557129.1:212550-215253 GCF_001515605.1 Sinocyclocheilus anshuiensis | reverse complement strand
AAAAGGTTGCATTACAAAAATTGGAATAAAATTCAACACAGGTGATGCATTATGGGAAGTGTTTCCACTCTTATCCACAAAAACAAAACCCGTCTATCTACAGTATACAGTCTTCATAAGGCATATTAATGTTT
Source organism: Sinocyclocheilus anshuiensis (assembly GCF_001515605.1). Taxonomy (NCBI): domain Eukaryota; kingdom Metazoa; phylum Chordata; class Actinopteri; order Cypriniformes; family Cyprinidae; genus Sinocyclocheilus; species Sinocyclocheilus anshuiensis. Next base: position 215,119 of record NW_015557129.1, on the reverse strand, counting down.
TTAAACATTTTTACAATTTTGTTTTCTAGGAAATAAATATAAATATTATCAGTAACACTTTAAGGTCCCATTAGTTAACATTCATTAATGCATTAACTGACTTTAACTAATAATGAGCAATACATTTGTTATCTTTGTAAACGTAACGTTAGTTAATAAAAAAACTACTATTTACTATTAGTTAATGTCTGATTTTAATATTATATGTTAGAAAATGTTTAATCTAACTTCAGAAGTATTGTTCATTAGTTCATGTTAACTAGGTTTAGCAAATGGAGCCTCTATCAACATCAAATTGGATTTGCAGTTCTAATTTAATAATTTAAGCTCATTCTCAGTGGAGCTCTGACTCATAAGTCACCTGACGTCCTCTGATGCATTCTGGGAAGATCATCAGATGATAACCTTCCCTCAGCAATAACTTCATATTCTGCATCGATCAGCAGCACACGGTTATGAAAGCGAGCTGATTCTGTCACGCTGTGCAGTTGCATCAGTTATCGATCGGTTATTTTTACTTTCAGTTTGCTGCATTAATACTTCAGCATGAACCTCCTCTGGATTTGAGATCCCTCGGTTCTGTCTGTGTTCTGATGATCCCGCTGTGCTTCATCCTGCCTTTCACTTTTATCTAATTAAAACATGGAGTTCAGCGTTCAGGAGTCGTTCTGAGATTGTTCTGAGCGTGGGTTCGAGCCGGTTCTGCTGGAGCTGAAGCGTTTCTGCTCGTGATGATGAATTCAGCGCCGCAGCTTCACCTCTGCAGGAATCAGTTGCTAGGAAACAATCATCACAGGAATACATCTCAGCCCTAAACTTTCAGAACACTGTTTGCACAATTAAATGAATACACAGATCTTTATTTCACACAAGACTCACCTTGATGTTTGCAGCACAGTGACTGGAGTCTGAAGTCATACGAAGGGAACGGTAGATGCACAGGCTTGATTACATAGTTAGTGTTTGTGAAAATAGTTATTTCAGTCATTTTAAAAGATTCTAAACCGCTGTGTCTGCATTGATAAGTTTGGTGTTGATCAGTCAAACACACAGCGCTTTCCTCGGTCAGCGGCGGATGCGGTTGCCATGGTTCCTGTCGTCCTGCATCAGTGCGTCTGAAGAACCAGAGGCATGTAATCATCTGCTGGGGCTTAATTAGAGCTTATTAGCTTCATGTCCAGTCCTCGGGCGAAAGTCAAGCGCTTTATAGCACAGCGGCTAAATAAAGACTGATTTAACTCCACTTAAATTTAAGCACACAGTAAAAGAGTGTTGAGATCCTGCTGAAACGGGTTTAAACCAACTCATTCAGAGCTATAAGTGTTAAACTCTCAGAAGAGTGTGTGTGTGTGTTTGTTTGATTGAGTGTGTGTGTGAGTGTGTTTGTGTGTGTATGTGTGTTTGTTTGTGTGTGTTTGTGTGTTTGTTTGATTGAGTGTGTGTGTGTATATGTGTGTGTGTGTGTTTGTGTGTGTGTGTGTGTGAGTGTGTGAGTGTGTGAGTGTGTGAGTGTGTGAGTGTGTGAGTGTGTGAGTGTGTGAGTGTGTGAGTGTGTGAGTGTGTGAGTGTGTGAGTGTGTGAGTGTGTGAGTGTGTGAGTGTGTGAGTGTGTGAGTGTGTGAGTGTGTGAGTGTGTGAGTGTGTGAGTGTGTGAGTGTGTGAGTGTGTGAGTGTGTGAGTGTGTGAGTGTGTGAGTGTGTGAGTGTGTGAGTGTGTGAGTGTGTGAGTGTGTGAGTGTGTGAGTGTGTGAGTGTGTGAGTGTGTGAGTGTGTGAGTGTGTGAGTGTGTGAGTGTGTGAGTGTGTGAGTGTGTGAGTGTGTGAGTGTGTGAGTGTGTGAGTGTGTGAGTGTGTGAGTGTGTGAGTGTGTGAGTGTGTGAGTGTGTGAGTGTGTGAGTGTGTGAGTGTGTGAGTGTGTGAGTGTGTGAGTGTGTGAGTGTGTGAGTGTGTGAGTGTGTGAGTGTGTGAGTGTGTGAGTGTGTGAGTGTGTGAGTGTGTGAGTGTGTGAGTGTGTGAGTGTGTGAGTGTGTGAGTGTGTGAGTGTGTGAGTGTGTGAGTGTGTGAGTGTGTGAGTGTGTGAGTGTGTGAGTGTGTGAGTGTGTGAGTGTGTGAGTGTGTGAGTGTGTGAGTGTGTGAGTGTGTGAGTGTGTGAGTGTGTGAGTGTGTGAGTGTGTGAGTGTGTGAGTGTGTGAGTGTGTGAGTGTGTGAGTGTGTGAGTGTGTGAGTGTGTGAGTGTGTGAGTGTGTGAGTGTGTGAGTGTGTTTGTGTCTGGTAAGGAGAAAGCTTCATACCTGTTTTTCTTGCCATATTAAATGTCTCTGAGGTGAATTAAGTTCAGTGACTGTCAAACATCAGTGTTGTATGGCAGCCTGTTTCTGGCACAGCATAAAAACTGCAGGAATTACAAGATATAAACACAGAGTCCCACGATGTTTTTCTCACAATTTGGAGTTTATATCTCACAATTCTGTTTTTTTGCTTTTGCCACAGAGTAAAATATATACATATTTTTTTTTACAAAATCTCACAATTTTGACTTTTTTTTTTTTTTTTTTTTTTAATTTTTACATTT